>NC_090943.1:142326763-142351763 GCF_040807025.1 Struthio camelus | reverse complement strand
CCTCCTCTTGTGTGAATTTTCTTTTTCTGGGATAAGAGTCTACCGAGAGCATAACATTATAAACAGCATTGTGGGGCACCTCTTCACCGTCTTTTTAATGTGTGCTATAGATAAAGGGGCTTTGTTACAAGTAAACGGTTTAGGGAACTGAAGACTTTGCTGCCATTTTGAGTTATTCAAAGAGTGATGTGAAAAATGTCTTCTGATATTTAGCCTATTTAGGTACAGGAATAAGTGTTCCTCCTAACTGCCACCCTGCAGACCCACAGCTCTAAAGGTTTGTTCCTTGCTTCGCAAAGAATGAGCTTAAGACAAGCATCCCCTCCCTTTTTTTAACAATGTGATAATATCATATGCATACAAATGATATAAGTAAACCAGTCTTATTTCCTTCCACTAATCAGCAAAATCTAGAGGACTCTAAGAGAAGAAAAATGAATGGGATGTGTGGATCCGCAAGAATCAAAGAACCTAGCAATTGCTGGTAAATGGACTTTCTTTTCCTCCTCATATTCCCATTTTTGAGGGGAGTAGCAAGCAGTATAATCCCCAGATCGAACGATTATTAACTAAATAATGACTGCAGAATGACTGCCCCGAGATACCAGATCAATAAATTAGTGCTGTGCACAGGTATGATGAGGGAAGACTGATTTCCCATGAGAAATAGTGATAACTACTTTTGCAGTAGGAAGAACTACCATGGCCTCAAGGTTGATGCTGAAGACTTGCATCTTCCAACTACAAGAAGTTCAAACGTAGTTCTTAGTGATATGACTGAGAACAAGTAGTAGTATCTCCTTATGCAAACGAAAGATATTGGGGCAATTTTTGTTTCTTTTGGAAAGAACAAGTTCTTGAAATGCAAGTAAATTCATGGCAGAAAAGTTACATATTTGTATAGCTAGCTGTGTGACTTTACAGAATCTCAGTGTCATACTGACTTGTTGTAGGAAGGGCTAGATTTACTTCTAATCTGGGTTATTTGCAGGTCCAGGTTCAACCTTCGAGAAAAATAGTCCTGAAGTCGTGGGTTTTTTGCGACTAAAATGACAAAAAATTAATCTTCATGTGAAGTCCAGAAATTCTTCTTATAATGCTGTTGGGAGGTGGAATAGGCAATTAAACTTGTGTGTTTTCCTGACTAACGTAACTTTAGATAATAACTATGGGACACAAAAGGATTGCAAATCTGGGGTTTGAGTCAGAATTGATGCCTGGCACTGATTTTGTCTGCATGGTTTGCCTGCCAGTCTCATGAAGCCTTATTTGCAGCAAACACAGGATATTCTCTTCTCATTTACTTTAATTATTCTCCTTTTGGAGTTCAATAAGTTAGTTATTAAACATTATTAAATAAGGGCATTAATACCGCTGATTTTTAATCTTTCCAGTCTTTTATAAGAGCCACTTCGGCCTTTTCATTTAGAGTATTTTTTCTAAGGAATCCCTTTATAAAATTTTTTCTCGTTATGAGAGCACTTTTGATCTTGGATCATACAAAGAATGAATCCTTAAATTCTAAGATCTTCTTGAAGAATAGGGCTTTTCAAACAAGTCTCCTTCCCTTGCCAGTAGAGGCAATGACAAATCTGGAAAAAACATGAATAGATATCTTCAAGAAAGGTTTAAAATAATTTAAAAAACAATAAGAATCATGTTATTTTGATCTGTCTTCCAGTCTTGGAATGTTCAGAATTTGTGAATTTAACCTTTTTTTCACAAATGTAAGGGCTAAAAGTATTTAAAAATAAAATTCTGTAGTTCTGTGAACTAAGCAGTTCTTCTATTATGAAAACATATAATGTTTGCTGCAGCACAAGCACACGTTTAAGCATTCAAAAAAGGATGCCAATCTCCTTGTCTAGTAAATACTTATCTTCAAAAACTGAGACTGAGCTCATTATAGGTGAATTTGACTGAGGAGATTAGGGAAATTCTACTGAGTCCCAACAGCTGAGAAGTTCCCTCTCATTACCTGAAAACTTCTTAGAATATTGAGATACTTAGATCCATGACTATGGGTCTATGCTTTGTCCATGCTGCAGACAGACCAAACTTACCAATTAAGGCAGGATACTTGAAATTCTGCCTCTGAAAAATATGTTTGGGGTACTTACAATGAATCTTTTCTCTGTATGGGAAAGCAAAATTAAACACTGAGATTAAGCAGAACAATCACCACACAGAGCAAAGGATTCTATGAAACCATGCTCTGACTTCCAACTAATAACCTAATCTTTTTCCTCAGTTAACAGCTGAACCAGAACCTTGTTATTCCAGGGAAGGATATCTTTAGAGATAGGACAGACAATTTTTTCTATTTCTGATAATCCTGGTACTTGGATTTTTATACTGGTATCCAGGGAGGGGGAAATCCATACAAACACATGCATAGCCACAAAGCAGTTAACTCTTTCATCACAGTCACTGGGACGCTACAGAACCAAGCATACATATATCAGAAACATATACGCATCCAGCTTGCAGAGTCTGGAAAATGCCTAAACAGATGACTAGATGGCTACGTTACTGATTCACTGAAAGAAAAGATACAATACTCCTACGATTTTCATACGCTTATACGATTTTGAAAGAAGAAAGCTTTTACTGCGTAATCCCAAGAACATGAGGTCTTCTTTTCTTTTCCATACTAAATAGAAAGTATGAATAATATCATTCTGAACTAAGCTGTAAGAGCTCAGCAGAAGTCCCAAATATGCCTTTTTGCATTGCAATTAACATTAGTGTGGCAGAAGGAAATTTTTAGTGATTTTTAGTGGTTTTTAGCCCCTTCTCATGTTCAAGAAAATTCATTATTAATATTCCGGGGAAATAATTTCCAGCTCAACCATCCTTATAGCTAAGATGGCCATCTCAAAAACCACTTCAGAATTAAAAAAAATTTAGATCTATACATAGGGGGGTCTAAAGAAAGATCCAGAGTGATACTAACTGGAGGGTTAAAATTCTGTGGAGAACTCTAGACTTTGTAAAGTTAGAGAAAAGTGCTGCTCTGAAGAGAAACAGAGATGAAATCTGTCTCTTGCCTGCAATTCCAGTTTACCCGTACCAATATAGATTGTGGATATCTCAGCTACTTTAGAAGTCTGGCAATTTTGTCTCTTCATCTTTTCGCATGATTAGTGCGCTTTTAAAACTGCACCTGACTCAATTCTGTTGTTTAAGACAACCAACTTTCTGAACTGCAAGAAAGTTCTATCTTTTCCTCAGTGTGAATTTCCTATTTCCAGTCCATAACATACACTACATTCACGGTGACCAGACTATGTATCTCAGAGTGATGCAGGTGATGAGGTTATTTTTTTTCTCTCTGCCTTTAAGTTTCTTATTCAATGCATTGAGTAGGTCCTAGCACTTTTTTTTTGCCTACATGACTTTCCCTGTCCACACTATCTAAAGATAGACTGATAAAACTTAATAAATTATGTTTTTAAGAAACATTAATTTTATAATAAACCAATTCAATTTATAGCATTCTCTTTGCTGTGAGTTTCTTATAAAGCTAAAACATAATTGCAATACTAGGTGGAAGGATTCAATGGCACCTCCTTTGTGTATACTTTTAAAAATGTAAACAGTTACTTAGTCATCATCCTAATTCCCAGCGTGTTTGAGTCTAAAGAATCCAGGGTATCGATGAGGATGAAAGGGTGAAACTGTATGCCTCTATGTGTAAATTTCAATCAAGACCTTTACTGTACTGGGTGAGTAGATTTCTTTCTGGAAGTACAACATGTTGATAATGGTACTCTAAATAATTTGTTTGACTTTAGAAACTTTTTCAAGAGCCAGACAAGCTGAAACTATCCGGACTGTAATTCACAGCTGGCCTATTGAGCAACAAATATCCTACCAGTTAAGTGCACGGCAGTCTTCACAGGAATAGGTAACTAGAACTACCAGTGCTTCTTCTCAGGAGATCCATTTAAGTGAGAAGAGGAAACGGAGAAGAGGCACAGAGACGGCTGTCTGGCCATCTCAGCGTTGTGACATTCATTAACTTGGCTTTGAGAGGAAACGATTCTGCAACCTTCTGGTTCATGCAGTCAGAGAACAGAGCTATTGCGCGGTTTGAAGAAGGTGGAGCAAATCTAAATTCCCACTCTACTCATCTACGTGTATATAAAGATTGCAAAATCTCCTCTTTCAAAGTCACTAAGATATGAACTCCTTTTAAGAACTCTGTCTTATTTTTATTGTTTATCATATGATGTGGTCTTCCATGATTTATACAATAAGAAGATCCAAAAACAAGGTTCAAGTTTGAAGGCTGGACGGGACTGCTTTGAGTTATAAACAATTTATTCTGTATTTATCCCCTTGTATGATAAGACCTTTTGGACTGTCCTTCATTCTCTGTGAATATTCTAGCCTTCCCGGCTGAAATCTGTATTGATAATTGCATTGTGTGATTTGGCTGCTACAAAGATCAACTTGAATCTGCACCCAAACGTTCTGAGAATTCTTCTGAGGAGAGGTACACTTACTAAAGACTCAAGTACCAAACTGAAATACTGGAATTAGATGATCTGATAAGAAGAAAAGATGAATAATTGAGTGGCACACATCCATGGTCATTTTGTTTTCAAGAAGAGGCACAGTTCAGCCATCACAGATACTACAGACAATCTCTTATCCTAGCTTATAAAAAAGTACTTCACATATCCTTGGAGTGAATAAATACTATACTAAACAATGCTACTATTCAGGGTTAGAGAGCCTTATCGTGCTTAAAACTGAGCATGTATTAAAGGAGCTTTCTGGGCTGAGGCCTAAATAAATAATCAAATAACATTAAAATCTAGTAGGAAACTCTGCATGTTTAAAATATTTTCTTTTCAGTGAAGACTTCACTGGAAATTTCTGGTTTTCTAAAGCTAAACAACCAGGAATGGTTTAGAGAACTAGCAGGTAGGAATTAGAAAGGAATAAAAAGCTTCACACACTGGGTCAACTTCCACAGACATCTAGGCACATGCTTAACTTAGTGTTAACCAGTGTCCTGTGTGCACTTGATACACAAGACTCCATTATATACTCTGTCACTGACCAAATACAATCTTTTTTTTTTTTTTTAAATGAGTCAGTCAGAAACCTCTGATAGCGCCATTTCAAATGCAAATAATTCTGCTCCAACTGCCTCTTTACATTAGCTAAATGAAGTCATCAGTAAACAAAATTGGAAGAAATCTTAACACAACTGCTGTAAACAACTTTAAAAGTTTTATATCCCGAAAGATTAAAACTGTTATAAGACAGTTCAGATTCACTGGAGATGTTAACCACTGAAAGGGCTTATAGTCAAAAAACAATCTCTCTCATCTCACCCAAACTGATACTGGTCACAGCAAATTATAATCAAAGATAGATTTCTTGGAGGGTGATAATACCATTAGATTTAAGGAATTAAAAATACATGAAACTTTTGAGTTAATGAACAGGGTCCTTAACTGCTCATTTAATTCAAACAGCTGTTTGTTAATGCCCTAAGCAGTGTCATAAACTGTGAAAATACTGTTGAGTGCAAGACACTACTTAATGCTATAAAGCAACACATGCTCTAATATTAAAAGGATTTAATGGGATTAATAGAGAATAAAACATTAACTCCCTATTATGATGTTTTTAGGACCCAAGGGCAAATTCTGGCTAAAAAGGACTCCGGTTCTAAAAGAACAAAAAGTAAACTATAACACTGTACAGCAAATCATGGCAATTTTATGCTCCTGCAAAAACGTGGAACCCTGATAAGATCACATCTGTTCCAATCACAGACTGGATAAAATCACTGTTTACTAAAGTCCTAAATAACGAAATATGTGGAACCCCAACAAGATCCCATCTGTTAAGGCTACAATTTGGATAAGGTCCCATTACAGAAATTTCTATATGATAATATATTCACTACAAAATAATGAAAAATTTTGTTTTCTTCAGTTTCATCAGTTCTTTCATAGGGATATATAATATTGTAAAAACCCTACAGCATAATAAATTAGCTTGATGAGCATTCATAATGTATTAGGCTCTGGACTGTCAATGCAAATAAGCAATCAAAAGGTCTTAGTGTATTGGGCTATATAACATCAGTCGTGTTCTTAGTTCTAGTTATTTCAAATATATCTACTCAACATTTTTCTCATCACCCATGCAACGACAGGTTTCATACTCATTATATATGGTTCATATGTAAATTACAAAAGCTGATTATTTGCAATGGTGAATATGTGAATTTACAAAGCAAAATAAAGATATGTTCCTGAATGTTTATACCAGATTCCTTTTATAATTTATTATAAATTATAAATACATCAATAATATAATATTATAAATCCATTTATAATAAAAGGCCATATTTTCCTGATCCTTTCGGGCAGGTAAAATCATACACATGCACATGCTTTCTTCCCTAAAGACTTTCTTTTCCATTTAGAATAAAGGATTCAAAAGATCCCTCCGAATTTTTGTTTCTGGTATTCTCTTCGCAACAGAAAACCTACTTTTGTACCACCTTTCTCATAACGCAGTATATTCGCAAGCTAGTTTCTGAATCAAACTATCGTTCTCCTATAGGAACTTGTTTACATTTACTGAGTCCTTAGAAGCTGCTTGCTTAAAAAACTTGAGTGGCTGTATTTTGTGAATCTACTCCTTATGATGTTGATTCCAGTTCAGTGGTCATCACTTAAAAGTAAGCATTTGTGAAGTGTTACCACTTGATAATATTTGCCAAATGTTACCACGTGTTCTGAGGTTTTGCAACGCAGAGACAGAGGTGTGCACTAAATGCACAGTAACTGTACAGAACCTATTAGAAAATGCTTCACAACTTTCCCACGGAAGATGACTACAGCATTACAATGTCACTTGCTCTAAGTTTTTTTTTTTTTTAACAAAGCTTAGGTACTCAAACACTTCCTACTTCTTAATAAAAAGTGATTGAGTATTTTTTCATCTGAATAGAAGCAGTATTTCATATCATAAAACTTCCAAATACATCTTTTTCATGACATATACTTAGCAGTGCTCAGTACTAAGTGGTAAGTTAGATTTTTGTAAATCACCCATTAGTTCAAAATCAGGTAGATTCAAGTCATCCTAAAATGAATAATTTTTTTCTCATTATCTCTCAATCTTGATAGCATGTTATTGATACTTCTGATCACATTTTTGTTTTAAAATCCTTATATAAGTTGCCACGTACTTCACCACTGTTCTCATTTTAAATTAAATTTGTAAAAAGGAAATTTGAAGTTCAAGACTGAAAATCTTCTTTTGTTATAGTTTACTGGATCTAAACATAATGTTATCCCTAATAATGGTAATTTTTAAAATGTTATTGTGAAATATAGCATTGCATAGTACATGCACCAATCGAGGTGAAAGTAAACAAGGGACTAAGTATTTTCTATTGAGATTAAAATAGTATTTTGGACGGAAAGTAATATTAATGTTGTTTGTTCACTGTTTACTACATATTTTGTGTTCTGCCTTTGCTAAAGGGGAGTGGTGGCTGAAAAGCAGCAAGATCTTCCTCTTTTCTTGGTTCTGGCTGCTGCTGCTCCATGGTCAGATGGAGGCCTCTAGGGGAGATGCCCTTTTTCTGGAAGTCACTGAATGTGTTCAGCTAGGACAAACTCACAGGGTACAGGCTAGGGCACGATGAAAAACACAGGACAGCTGGTAAGCCTGCTGAATGAGCAAAGAGTGGGAAACTCTTGAGAAGAGCAGGGTACTGAGAAAAAGCCAGATATTAAGGGTGAAGGAAAGCAGTTTCAGGTTCCCTTAAACTTGAGTAAAATGGAAGTTTGTTGTTTTGTGTACATTATTTTGATGAAAGGAATACAAGGTTAGGGCAATGGCACGCAGGCAGAGTCTTTAACGCAGCAAGATTTTGCAGATTCTCTGCTCAGAAAGAGAAATTGCTGCTTCTAAGGAGCCTGCCTGACACAACTGTCTTCACCATGCTCATTGCTCAGGAGAGATGTCAAAATAAGAAATGTCTTACTGGGTTAGATCGCTAGTTCCTCTAGCCCAGTACTCTTTGCGGAAGAGATGTTATTTAGGGAGAGCTCTTGAGCTTTACCACTTTAGATGAACTATTCCCATATACCATCACAGCACTTAGAATCCCCGGATTAGGAACACGAGAGGGTACTTCTTTGCTATTCCCTTTAGCATCAGTTTATGAAACTTTTGCCTGCAAGCACGTGTTATCCCTTTTGGAATCACTAACACTCCCTGTCTCCACAAATTCCTGTTTATGGAACCGTTAAATTATTGAGGAATGATAAGAAGAGAGAGTCTGAGCCATGCTCAATTTTGAAGAGAATTCAGTGGAACTAATGGGGCTAGCAATGAAAAGTATGAATACACAAAACAAAGTCTCTTATGGACATAGATCTAGACTTAAGATATATGCTGTGGTGAACAAATGATGAAGCTGATTCATGTTAGGAGAAACAACTACAGTTGGCACAAGCATTGACAAACAAGAGTGGTAAAGGAAAAAGGTAGGGGAAAGCAATCTTCCTTATATCCCAGCTCTGTTAACCTTCCTTCACATTTACTTATGACAACAAGATCAGATTATTTGATGTGCCGTTTCAGAAGTAAGTAAATTAAAGATGAATGCACATATTCAGCCATTTGCAACCTCAACACTAATTACAGCAATCAATGCCACTGTATGAGAAATCGATACTACAAAGATTTACACTGGAATAGAATCTGCGCAGAAGTAAAAAAGAGAAACTTCATGGAATTATAAATAGTTAATTCAATCAACAGTAACTCTTTTACCGTTCCTACTGAAAATTGATGCATTCTGAATTTATTTATATACTGAGAAATCTTCAGAAGCTTCTTTGAGCCTGCTAATCATTCCCCTCATTTCTTAGTAGTAAATGTTGCTCTTTGAATAAAATTTCTATCCCAGAAACCTATTCTAATAAAACTACCCTGTAATTATGGGAATCCCTTCAGAAAGGATTTTACTAATATTAGTAATCATTTTGGTAGTTGTCACAACTGTCTAAAAGGAAAAAAAGGAAAAAATATGAAAAAGAAAATATTGACATAGACAATAAAAAACACTTCCTCAAGACTCAAAAGGTGATTCCCATACATTTTGTAAGCAATGAATTCAAGTTAAAGGTGACAATTCCATAGCATTAGGTCACTAATTTATTTAAAAAGTTGGATTGTCCTATACATAAATACTAAAATACCCTTGCAATTGGTAATTGGTATGTGGTATTATTGCCTGCATCACTTTCACAGAACAAAGTTCAGAATATGCCAGTGAGAGCAAATAGTCCAAGATTAAAGGATCACTGAAGCAAGGCTTTAATCAACATCCATAAAGAAAACTTCTTCCATTTCGGGGCCTAAATTTTTCTCTTAAAAGACGTATGACTGAGCAGATGCAATTACCGAACGTGTTGCTAACACTATGTTTTGCAGCTAACCAACGTACAATCAGTCAGCTCTGACAAAGATGAAGGTTTGGGGTTTGCACCAAGAACCTAACGGTAATTGAATTGACTTGGGGCTTTTGGATCAGCCAGTAGGAGAAATGATGAGACTAAAAGTTCAGAACCATGAAATCAGTTTGAAGCAAATAGAGACCTACTAACTAAGTGTTTTGAAGATCTTCTGTAGACGATGGAATAGTGAGAAAGAAATACATACCACCACATTACTTCAGCAGGGATTAGTGAGTTGTCCAGGAACCAGATCCTTAGAAGTGAATGGGGGAAATTTCCCTTTCTGATATGAAGATGAGATAAACCTTATCTCCAGAAGTCTAAATACAAAGTCCTCAATAATCTATCTGCTTGAGCAATTTACATTTTGCTCAAACTGTCAAACAAAAGAAGTTAATAACAATGAAGCAAATGCAAGAGAAGTTATACAGTAAGGACCATCTTTAGAACAAAACCACTTTTTCTATCAATGCCCACAAAAGAGTTTTATATGGCCAATAACTGAAGTGATTCCTTCCAGTAACTGTACAGACTGAACTGTACAGAAAAAAAGATCCAAATATCACAATAATTTTTCTCATCCTCTTTTTTAGCTAGGATTCTTAGCTATGCCCATTATGATCTTACTTCTTTTGTTTTTCACAGTTTTAAATGTATTAATACCTCTACTCAGATAGTCATAAGCCATGTTCCCAGTGCATGCTATTTGCCCAAAAGACACTGTTTTCATCTGCTGAGACTCTTCTACCTAAACTTGGCATCTAGTATTACTTGTGCCAACCTTGACATCAGCTTTCTTCCTGGAAATCATGCAACCAACCTGCAAGAAGTTCAAGATGCCTGCTGCTTGTTAAGGACTATAAGAATACATTAATCAACCCTGCCCATAGCTTCAAGGTTCTCACAGAAGTTGAGTACCCAGAGTTGTTAGACCACAATAAAACCTCACTTATTACTAGACAAATATAAAGTATTTTTTTTTATTCCAGCAAAACAGACACTGCAGTAATTGGTAAAAGAACTGGAAACAAAAGTACGTTATCAGTATCCACCTGAATTTTCACTGTGTTCTCAGTTCTCATCTCAAAATTTTTTCCCAGAATATAATTAGTTTTTCAGGCTTGTGGATAAGCTCAAACAAGCACTTGTTGTGTCAAAGTGATATTCTGGCAAATCAACTACTCTGTTTGATTATGGTTCTTTATTTTTACCTCTTTTGATTATGCAATCAGTGAATACAAATGAACCCTAAAAGGTAGAGTGCGTACCCAATGCTCCTTCTTCCCTCTAGTGCGTTTGGAGATAGCATTGTATACGTGTTCCATTTTACTTCTTTCCCTTACTTCTTTTCTAGCAAAAAGTAAAATTTTAAAGTGAAAGTAAAAATGTAAAAGTGCATTAAAGAAAAAATGCAAAAAGACCTTTAAAGTATATATTTTTGATTAGGTAGGCTAATTTTGACTGAAATTTAGCATCTAGTACAAGCACATAAGGAAAGTGCCTTCAGGAGACTCTCAATTTTCATTGTGTTTCCTGACATATTCCATTCTTTCTAAATCAACTCCTCCTTTAGTTTATTACAAAACTTCAAAATTCATATGGCTTAAGAAACAATTAGCATGATGATGAAAGCATCATCATTATTAGCATTTGACGAAAAAGGATGGATTAACCTCCTCTGCCATGTTAGGTACTACAAATATCTATCTGCCCTAATTTTCAGTCGAACCTAATTTTTTGTTCACGTCCTATTGCTCAGAATTTGTAAACACTGTACATTTTACCTTTCATGCCAGCCCACCAAATAACAACAAACTAATAATTGTAAGAACACAAAATCACACATATCTTCCTATGATTTCTATGTTCTTAAGACATTGTCCCTTTTCAGCTGTCATTACATTTATCATTTTAACCTAGAGACTCCTAGTCTTATTGCGAACGAGTACAAAAATGGAAGATCCTTCAGTGACGATTTACAAAGGATCACGCATGACGTAATAACACCTTTCTAGCAAAAATGATGTTAAAGTTCAAATTCACCATAAGCTAACAAGCATCAGGTAATTCAATAAATTTAACATGGATGGATTTAGGACAAGCTAGAAGACATCACAGCTTTCTTCACAACAGAAGTAACACAACCTCTCACATATCAAAAAATCAAAAGAACATTTCTGCTACATCCTACCTAAGGATGGCTTTTTCTTAACTGAAGTGGTACTAAGACTTACACCATCTGAAAGTCAGATTCTTGAATGGATCTGTTCTATTGGTGCATACAGGTTAGAAAGAACAATACAAGGCCTCTCAAGTTACCAAAAATGAAAGCATTGGTTAGTTATGGATGTTGAGACTACAGACTTCAGCTTATCTACAAAACTAATGGTATCAATAATTTAGATTGTGCAACTCTCACCACATAATAATAGCAATAGGTGTTGCTTCCCCCACCCATACCCCTTTGATGCTTTAAAAGACTTTAAACAAAATGGCTAATTTGTTAAAATTACAAAACAGAATGTGTTAGAAAGTATTCCTTTATGTCTTTGCGTAATGCTTAATTTTTAAGTTTAATTTTCGGCCCATACTACTCAAGAATGCACATGCTAGGAAAGGTGAAGAGAAAGATGGATATTAATAGTCATTAATTTTGTCACTAAACAATGAGGCACAGCCTGCCAGTTTTTATTGCTACTGTCAAAATAGAGTATTAGAACCTTGCCTTTATATGTATACTGTATTACCACATTCATTCATATCAAAAATAGTATCAAAATCAGTTACAATAAAGGAAAAGCTAAAGAATGATAAAATTCCTGATAAGATGGTTTGAGCTCCCTATCTGGAGTCTGTGAGTTAGGCACAAGACAAAGCTGTATCTTTGCTATAAATATTTCTTTCTTTTGTGGGTTAAATAGGAATAATACCCTAAGATCATAATTGAAAACCTGAAAATGATCTGGTCTTCTCTGAATTAATATTAATGTTTTGAATTTGTTTATTCATTTACATCTTCAAAAGCTTAATAAATCTCAAAAAATATTAAAAAAAGGGAATGATCAGATAAAAAAGTAAGGATCAGGATTGGTAGACTTTCAATACACTAGTTGCCAACAAGAAACATCTATCAATTAGGTAGATTTAGAATAATTTTAATCCTAATTATTACCCTCTTATCTTGGATACTGTCTGGGAACGCAAAGGAAGCAAAACAAAGTTTCTTTTCACAACAGAGAAGTAAATGTTTGCAGATACAGGCATGCTGCATTATAAAATTTGATCAAGATTTAATTCAGCAGAAAGGAGTGGAAAAATGAAACGGGTTTTTCAACTTCCCAATAAACATAGCAGTCAGCAATCTTATGGAAATATTCAGAAACAACTACATTCTAAAGAGACTTACTATTGAGAGTAAGTAACTCTTGAATACTATGACATATAAGTATTTATCCAAACAGCAAGTACCACACATACCCGTTCCTAATTTACTAAGTAAGATTACTAATAATGAATTATTTGTCAAATTCTCTTATTCTTCAGAACTTCAACTCCTGTAAACCAGATTTTACTTAGTTCTGCTTTATCAAATCCTAGTAAGTTTACTAGAAGAGCAAAAGAATAATTTTTTCATGAAAATGGTATGAAAGGCATTGGTAGTAAAGTAAATTGAAGAGTAGGTTGACAACAAACCAATAGGAGCTCCTTTACTGACTATGGGAAGAAAGATCTGGTGGTTGGGGCTTCTGAGTTTCTTACTATTGATTGCACAGGATGTGGCAAGACAGCTACCTGGAAATGAGTGTTTGGTGTTTTAACTTTAATGGATTGGGATTGATCTCATGCAAGACTTAAAGTAGAATTTCCCTCAGTTAGGCAGCAAACAGTCGTCAGCTGTTTAGATGCAGAGACACTTTATTTGTTCAACATGAAAGACAGCTTTAATAGCAGTGCAAGAGAAGGCCTTAGCACTGACCTTCAATGGCACAGATTAGGTTCAAAAAGTTAAATATGGCTATAACGTTTGCAGGACCAAGGTTTAATAGTATATGTTAAATGAAAAAATCACCTCTTCAAAACTAATGGCCACAAGAGAAATGAGATTCAGGAACGCATGCATCTAAACTGGCATATGAAATACTTTTAGCAAAAGACGTAAAACGGGGTTAAGGCTTGGATATCATTAAAATATATTAAACATTCATTTAAATTATCTGAATCACTTCCTTAAGAGTCATTAATGCAACTTTCAGTTGAAGCATACTGCATTCATAAATGGAAGTGTCCAAAGGCAATATTCTTCTTCCAGAAAAATAAAGAAGCCAACAAGACAGACATACATCTATGCAGCAGAAGTAACCATTGTTTCACCCTATACGTTGTCTTGCCAGCTCGTGTTCAGTGGGCTTGAAGGATGGTCTTGCCAGATACACCAGTGCTAAATTTGTAGCTGTTTTAGCATTCCCAGCTTGTACTTCCCAACTATTTGAGGTCAGACGATCACCATTCCCTGCTGTGATACTTTAGAGGAGAAAAAGGTCTCTATACCTTCTGAAAACATCCCAATTTGTACCTTGTTATACAGCTGTAAGATCAGGATCCTGTCAGGATCAGACTCCACTTGTCAAATTTTGTGTTAAATCCATAATTGAATAGAAATGCATATTAACATATCCAACTCACATCTTGCATTAAATAAACATACTTTGTATGTTGTGAGCATTGTATGCTCACAACACTGATTCTATGTTACTCCTTGGGATAGAGTCACTCTTCATAGAGAAGGATAAATAATTCAGATATGGAGTCAATGTAAAGCATCAATTATATGATATTTTCCTATCAATCATCAGCTTCACATATAAGATAGAATAACCCCAATAGGCCCCAACAGTCATGTACAAATTATGTACAGCACACTAGCCTTGGCTAGAAGCAAAACATTCATGGATCATTGAGCCTATATCTAAATTTTAAAGCAAAAGTCCATAACCTCTTAATAACCAAAACCAATGAAGAAAGTGTGTTTTTCATGGCAGCTTCTATTTAGGTGTCCAACAGCAATGACAAGTTCTTATGACAATTCAGCAATTTTCTTGCAAGCATATTTCCACATATTTGAGAGTAAGTTAGCTTCAAATATTGAAAGATTGCAGCTACAGTATTTCCTCACAACTGTGGAGACTGCAGACTACTTTATCTCATAAGTTCACCAAATACTTAAACATGTACATCTGGAGTATACATTGAACGAAACAGCTAAAAAGACTGAGCCTTCTGAAACATCACAAAGAACAGTTGACTCCCTCTTGTGCAGTGACAAGCACTGAAATAAATGGATATCAATCTTTTAATATATGAAACTGATCTACAAAAATTCTTTAAATTTGTTTAAATTTTAATCTCTCATCGTTCACGTATCACCTGAGACTTAGCAGGTCAGAACTTTTGTCAGTTCGCGTTTATAAAGTATTCTTCAAGATTCTGAGACCCAGAGATGTATTTACTTTTTAAAATAACAACTGCTTCTGCAGAGCAATCAAAGGAATGCTGGCTCACTGTATCAACAAAAAATAGTTACTCTGACCTTGCAAATATCTCATGAACTGCTGGAACTAAAGTCAATGATGTCTGCATCGGAAATGGCAAATGTACTTCACGTGTATTTCATATGCTAGTAAGAACTGTTCTGTAGCTTTTGTTGCATAAAGAAAGAAGTTGCTAAAATTAAGTTAGAATTCATGTGAAGTGGTAGCCAGAAATAGTTTAGAATATAAGCTTTTACGGATGGATATCTTACAATCTGCTGAGCTAGAAACAAACTCCCAAAACCTCTGTTAAGCCAAGAATACAGGTTCCATTTATTTCTTATTGTAACAACTGGGAGATACGGACATTAAAGTCATCTCTAGTAGCTGGGTCCAGCAACACTCTTTTGTGCATAATCCAAATCTTAAAATTTAATGCAAATGGTAACCTTAATAGATTAAAAAATAATGATGTATTTATAGGTAAGTATACTAAGGTTGCAAAACAAGAAGCAATATATTGAAAGGCATGTCTGAGAGAGATAGATGGTAGGGGTTTCAAGGCCCTCTCCCCTCCAAGGATCTTGAAAGTTAAATAGCTTTTTTCTCCCCAATGAAAGACTTAACTAAAATAAGCAGTATGAACAAATCTCCAACTGTGAACTAATTAAAGACAATTCCCTTTCATGGTTTTCCCCCTAAATGTCATTTGTGATTTTATTTTGCTTTCCCAAGGTTTGTCTTACTTAGCTGTCCTCCATAAGATTAATACAAGATGCTAATTATTTAAACTATCGGAGAATAAAACTAAACCTCAGAAAGTTAACATCAGCATTTATTAACAATCTTAAGAAGAAGTAAAATATTAAACTGTCAAAACAAGTACAGTCTTATACTGGTCATACACTTTCATTTTTCCAAATAGTAAATAAATACATGTCTAATAACAAAAAGATATCAGGAACCCACTATTTTAATTTTACTTTCTTAGAGTTATAGAAAGCTTAATAAGTAGTACCTATATAATGCTCCAGTCAGCCTTTGAAATTTCCATACTACTACTATTAAGCATAGTCTTCAGGATCCCTTGATCAATGCAGCTACCCAACAATATAACTAACAAAAATTAACTGATCCAAAATAATATCCTTGTGGTTCTATACTGAATCCTCCGTCATATACATTGCCCCATGGCATGGTAAAAAGGAAGGCTGTTTCTTTAGGAGTTACAAATTGGCATTCATAAAGCTGTGGAAAAAACAAGGCCCAGAGAGAAACAACCATCTGGTCTGCATTCAGTATTGACCTCCTTTGAGCAGATCGTTGGACTAGAGACCTCCCAAGGTCTCTTCAAACCTGAATGAGTCTACGATTCTAAGCCTGGGGAGTCACTTCTTCCTCCTTAACTGCAAAGACATTTTAGTCCCATTCTGGTAATGTCACACCTTCCTAACACATTCTTCATGTGCTCCTTAGCTGTGGAGATGTAGGCTACATCACGTGATCTGGCAGTCTGCTCCCTGCTGCTTTTCTTCCCAACAGCTCCACAGTCCCTCTCCCATCCCATCACCAGAAGTGCATTCATCACGACCAAAAGTCAGAGACAGTATATCACATGGCTGGTGAACACACAATCATACAATAGGTACCCCGAATTTTAATGCCACGTGAGTATATTTATATATGTTCACAATAGGCTGGCAGCACAGTATCCTTCCCTACCAACTGACCTACTCCCTCTCTTAGGTTAGGTACCTCTGTATTAGCATGACGCACAAAGGCCACAATTCAAAATTGAGTAATGAAGTTATAATATGGCTGTTAAAAATTAAATCAGGTAGTTCTCATTCTCTTGTAAGCCTTCTAGGCAAACGTTTCTAAAGTTAAAAGAGCAGCTCTGCTATCTCTTTCTCCAATCAACACGCAAAACATTTAAAATAGCCTATTACACCTACCCATAAACTGGTTCTACATTCTGCTGCAAAACTTTGAAAGCTAATTGGTACAGCAAAGTGGAAGTAGTTTCATTTCAATTTAAAAATTAATATTTTGCCTTAATTGCATATGCAAATGAGCAAGACATTCAGTATAGAAACCCCTACCTAACTGACATCAATCATGAAAGAAGACGACATCAGATTTATAATCTGAAGCACTTAGTTTATCACATCTGTGGTAGCACAAAGTGGTCACGCACACATATTTAAAGCAGAAGCATTTAATAATTACCCCCACCACAGCTGAAAATATCTTCTGCTGCTAGGGAACCTGAGAAAGCTCTAACTGAGGACATTTTACCATTAGGGACAGCTGAGAATCTTATCAGTTTATACTGATACTGCTTATAAGAGAAAGAAATGTTATTAAGCAGTATCTTCAAATATTTACTCAATACAATTTAACCAACATTTTAAAAATTAATAATAGTTCTTATTACCTTATTATGCATTTCACACATAATGCACTAGATCAGAAATGGGAACTGAGACAGAAAAGGAAAATACAAATTTAGAGAAACTCAACCTCTATTCAGAACCACAAGCTTAGTTTTCACCAGTGCCTCAGCTCCAAGGAGTAGGTTTATGAGCTGACAACCTGACAGTATTTCTTTGTTATGACTGGCTGAGGACATTCAATTGTCATACAATAATTTTCAGTAATTAGTATACGTATTAGAAGTAACTCGTCTTTTCATAAGAACAATGTTCTTTTGGATAAACAATAGCTTCTGCAACACTAAATTATAGAGGCCATGTTACTAATTTATGGTGGGTTACAATTATACATGTTGTGGGCCACAAGCACTCTGTGGGCTGTGTAATGAAGGCCAATAGTTTAAAAACTGATTAGAATTACAAATAATCTGCCAGGTGTCTTCATTGCTATCATGGAAGACAGTGCTATCTAAGTCTTGAATCTCTAAAGTTATGCTGAAAGAAAATATTATGGAAAACTATAGTTAATACAACTTCAGAAATATCTTTTTCAAAACAAGCAATATTTTTTATCATTGATCAAGAATAAAAGTAATATAGCAGTGGCATTATCACTGATGTTAACAAAAAATGTCATCACTCTACTGGACACAATTGTAAATTTGGTCACCAAAACTCCTCTTAAACAACCTGCAAGACAGTTTTGGGGAGGCAAGATCAACAGAGAGCAAGAATAATACAAGAATGTTCCATTAGATGGCTGGAATGATCTAAACTTACATCTAAAGAATAAATTGTAACTCTGTATATCATACAAGAATTGTATATCATATCATTATATGAAAGTTATAAATATTCTTTTTAAATAAATTCAGAATAAAACAAGGAAGTTCCTAAAGTCCTTTTTTTCCTTCCCAATGCAATTTTAATATAGAACTTTACAGCTAGCTACGAAAAAATGTTGTATTAATACAGGTAATGGCTATTAGTAATGTAAGCAAATCAACAGCACTACAAGAAACAAATCCTAACCCCCAGACCTCAGCTATAAAAAATGAAGCTGTATGTATAATAAACTGCTTTGAGTTCAATAGACAAAAATAGTACTATTTTTGTCCTGGATAATATTTGTATCATTTAGGAATGCCTACGGTGATGTAAGTAATATCATTTGTTATTTTGCAATAGGTTCAAATAATCTTAAATTAGAAGAGGTTTTAGAAAACACAGGTCAGAATACAGGACATAAAAATGAACTCTGACCGTTGGAATGAGAAAAAAATATGGTATTATGGATTTAAAAGATTGGCACTACAAGTTTTTCAATGCTAAAACGAAGGAGATTTCTATTACAGTGCCGATCAAAGGCTTTTAAATGCAATTTTAAAGCAATAGTCCTGGAGAGTTCACTGCCTATGCACACACATGTTTTCTGGATCTAAAAATGATAACATCTAGTACAGTATTAAATAACTTAAGAATTTTAAACAAATTAAAATACTTGGGCCAAGTCCTTTGATATCAGAGAAAGATGCAAACACGTACGCGATTTAATCAATAACAGAGGGTAATTGCTGTGCTTGAGTGGAAAATGTAAGTTTTCAGAACTGCTGTAAAGAACATATAAAGAATATTAAAAAGCTCTTAAAAATAAAACATAAAATACAAAGATAAAGAACGTTAACTAGATTTAAAGTATCCAAAATGTCAAAATCACAACAGCATTCATCAGTTCAGATTAAAACCATTTGCTATCATTCAGTACAGATACAGTTCATTCAGTTTGATTTTTCAAGGAACAATAAGTAGATACGTGCTAGCCTACATATCCCAGATTTCCTGTGAGCATATACTAACTTCAAGGCTTATAGTACATATCAAATAACAGCACATTCAAGTTTGCAATCAAAAAAAGGAGGGAAAATATACATACACATTAGATTTGACTTTGACTTGGCCTTTTGTTTTTACAAACACCAGGGAATTACAAGTTGTGGACCAAAAAATTCATTTAAAATGGATATTAATATTAAATTTCAATTTTTACTGTGCTATTTACTTTTCTACTTATAAATCACTCACAATGCTTTTAAGATGAAAGACAATGTTAATAGTTTTAAGTCACCTGAAACTATTCTGTGATATTTAGATTTCTAGCATTAAATAAATTTCTTTTATATAAAAATTTTTGTTATTCAAGCTGCTGGTGTATAGAATAGCATACACTACTCTCATAAATTAACAGTGTGGATTTAGGTCTTTATGACAGTTGGTGCTCTGTACAAAAACTCACTTGGATTCACCACATAAATCACTACTACATAAAATATATACACACACATATATGTATACATGTACATATATATAAAATACACAAAAATTCATATGCTGAATATCTGTGCTAAATTTAGTAATCACTGAAATTTATAAATATTGACCTATGAAAACCAAAAGATAACATCCATCCTTATTTGTGACAGATTTTTTGATCCAGCAAGTTTTTAAAAAATAGGTAGTCTTCTCCAGCTCCAAAGAACGTCACGATGCAACAGTGATTTTCTAAATCTTATTGCACCAAAACAATTGCATTTGTGGAAACTGAAGCGTGAAAAGCTCTTAGGAATGATAAGAAGGAAACTGAGTACATGTTTCTGCACAAATGCAACTCTGTAAATGGCTGAACTTTGCAACATAGTAGCAAAATCCTCCAGATTAATTTTGAGAACTATTTGTGCTTTTAACTAACTTTGCAGGATAAAATATAAACTTAGTGCTAGAGAAGCACAACAAACAGAATATTAAAGAAACAATAACAATTGTTAAATAAACAATTAAAAGCCAAGTTTCTTCTGAAGATAATGTGATTGCATAGATTTCAGAGAGCAAAGACAGAGTTTTCATATTCTATAATACCTAAAAGATGTTCAGAAAAAAATGCGGGTAGACAAAAATATGAAACAAGTTTCATGGTCCTGATCTTCTGTAAAGTACTCTAGAGGTAACTTTCTTCAGCCATGTGAAACTTACTGGAGGATTAATGGAATAACTTAAAATAAGTTCAAAAAGGCAATGTTAAATGATAAATGCTCATCAAGAGAAAAGTCTTCTCTTTTTCTACATGTGGGTTAAACACAGATTTTTTGCTAATCCGGATGTTCACAATGTATCTAGCTTTCCATTCTTTTCTTAGTCAATAGGAATTTTGTCAGAGTTTTTAGTAGAAAAAGCATAAAAGTATTCTAGCCAACGTACTCTGCCTCTGATCTACAACAACAGAATCCATTTCTATCAGATTTGCTAAGTAATGCTATATGAGCAGCCCACTTCAGCTTCCACTGAAATCGATATCAAAACCTACATCAACCTGAGGAAGAACTGGCTCAGGCTTTAAATCATACATTTATATTTTTGTGACCACTTTAACTGTAAGTGAGGGAACTATCAGCACAAGATCTTTGTTCAAATACACTCTGACACATCCAAAATCTGCTAATGCAAGGCCTTTTACAAAACTGGGTTCTTAATTTGCAGTTATGACCTCTGAAATAACTGTCATTTGTAGCTACGTGGCAAATGGTCCTGAGACACACCTTTGAATCTTTGTAATATGTTGGGGAAGAAAGGATGGTCCCTCTTTTTTTTAATATTCTCTGCTTTTTTTGTTCTGTTTACAGTCTAATATCACATTAGGCTTCCGATACAAAACTTAAGCTTCCAAAATGGTAAGCTCTTTTTAATTCTTACTTGTCTGCTCTGCCTACTGAAAAGTAACATGCTTGTTAAAACACTATTTACTGGCACTGGAACATCCATATGCTTGCTGACATGCAGAACGGTTTGCAACTACTTTAATCTCTGACACAATCAACAGTAGTAACAGCTTTTGACCAGCGTTGCTCCATCGTAAAAAAATAAAAATAAAGGCAAAATACCTAGACAGGGAAGGGTGGTATGCTCTAGCTAAAAAGCCAAAGACAAACTAAATAAATCTAAATAAAATTTAAATAATCTTCTTCTACTATCAAAGCTTAAATCTGGTCAGCTACTAAAATCTAAGCAAAATGTGTATTCAAATCACACCTGTTCAGTTTCTCGAAAGTGCAATTTCAGCTAATTTAACCATTCATTCCTCTTAGGGACACATTTTGCTGGGAGATTTAAGTTACTGAGATCAACCTGAGTAAATCATGCAGTTAACTGATTTTTGGTAACAGAAAATTTTGACTCAGTGAAAATGCTTAAAGACTGTGGAAGTACAAAATACTGGCAGAGGCCGAGACAGTTTTGCGTTCCATATGTCACATACACAAGTTCCAAATAAAAAACTTGTTACGATCCAACTATCAGGACTGAAACTGCAGCGCTACAAAATATGGCAGACAAATCACAAATCTGTATAGCTTATTAATTTCTATGAATGAGTCTAAACAGAATATACTGGACATTTTCCCTCCTTCTTTAGCAGAACGATAGGATCATCGACTAATAAAACAAGAATTCTTGTGTCCTTTTCTTCATGAGCAGCAGTTTAATTTGTTTTGCAGCAAAATAAAATGTACTAGTGTATGCAATTTATTGGGTTGAAATAATCCCTTAGATTCCTACGAGGTTTATTTGCATTGCAGACATCAATGTAATAAAAGTTAATGTCTACCACTTAATCAAAAAAACTTCCAAAGAAGCATGGTCCTAAAAATCATATGTTCCTAGCTACAACAATCAACACTCTCACATTCTTGTTTCATACCCAGAGTGGAGAGGACAAGCAGAAAATGGCTATCTTGCAATTTATCAAAAACCTCCATTCCCTCCAACAAGAAGAGGTTGATAATTCTCCTAGAATGAGGTTTGATCTCGGCTCTCAACACACTAAATATCTCCTGTCTATATGTTCTAGCTTCCATAGCTTTCTCGCTGGAAAGCTACCTGGATCCCATTTTGGAGCTGTTAAGAACAGCTTCTGGATCAGCATCTTCTGTCCTTTCCCACAGAAAAGAAGGCTACATGGTGTGATGGGATGCAGTAACGAGTTTAGTTCTACATAAAACCCACTACTGACTCACTATAGGAAATGGTAGAGAATAGTAGGAGATACTTCTATAGAGGAAAAAAAAGCATTTGTTATGCTTTCCCAATATTATCCTTTTTAAGTCCAAAATGTCACCAGATTGGAGAAGCCCTAGCTTGTCTTCCTGCTTCTGAACCTCTTTCATTCAGTAATCAGATGGATGGAATATAAAAGCATCCATAGGCCATAAAAATTTCACACTATGACCATCCATCAACTCTTCCCATCTCCATAAAGACAGTTTCAGAATTTGTATTTTATTAGATACACTATGCTTGGGTTTTATGTACAACAGATTCAGGATCTTAAACAAGTTTTTTCAATTTTTAATATAAAATTCGAATTTTTTTCTTCAGTCTGTATGATGATTAACTAAAATTCATCTATTGTGATCTTGGGCACATACTGACTGCAACAAAACATTGTTGCCACTTGGCTGCAAATTTCCCCTATTAGCTTCACTAGAACTTCTGAATGGTGAGCTGAGGAAGGGCTTGTTTGCCCCCAAAATCTTCCTTTTTTAAATTTATATGAGCCGAATAAGAAAGAATACACTCTTCCTTTGACTCTTGCAACACACAATAAAGTTAAGTACATATCCCTTTGAAATGTTTTATTTGGACCCATTAACTTTTCATCAAAGCTGCACTTAAATTTGATATATATTATATTTTAATAATTTTGATGATTTAAAATTCTAATGGAGAAAAACTTTATCAACTGTTCTTTTTTAGAGTGAAGCTTATATTCCTTATTACCTTCTAGTTGAAGCAATAATTCAGTACAATTAGCACAAGACTCTTCTGCTAAAAAAACATACCCTCTACCCTAAATTCATATTTAGTATGTGTGTGACTTCACCACCACAAATCCCAGTGACATCATTTTTTGGTTGTTTGCTAGACTGCTTACTGAGTTTGGCTGGCCTCAGGTAACTGTCCATACTTTCCTATGATTCTAAATTCACCCAAAAGATCTTTCATAAAATCATTGCAGCCAAATTTTCACCCGGGGATTGCCAGTAGAGCCATTTTGACTTCAAATTCCTCATTGATCAAACAGTTTAAAAATGTTCCTAACTAAAATTACTCTACCGTACGATGTCAGGTTCAGTTCTGAACCTTCTACTTCAACAGGCTTGTGTGGGTTAAAAGTCACAGAGTATTCAGAAAGTACAGACAGATACTAGATAGATAGAAGACAGAAGTATTCAGACAGAGATTGAGTATTATTTTTGGCTGTGCTGTGTGAACCAAGGCTGTAAGACTGACATTATTTTTGCATAGATCTCCTGTCTTTGACTATGGGGTCAGAATGTAAATCACAGCATTTCTTAGCAATTCAAGTTATTTTTCCATTCTGTATAATTTGCCAGATTTATAGCATGCATACTAAAAACAACAAAATCCCCTGCAAATCAATTAATTGAATAATTTTTAGGCAAGATATTTAAAATGTGAAGTTCTAAGCAACTGCATAATGCTCTAGAATTAAAATATTATAATAAGAACGCCAAAGGTATTCACAACTTGAAAGAAAACTTTTTCTGTCATTTAGCGGTCATACCCTTCCAAGTGGAGATGATGCCTTTCTCGGAGGAGTTTTCTTTTCCTTAAAGACAAGTGGTCCAACCATGTTCAATAAATCATTACTGAGTAACACAATTGCAATTGATGACTATCCTGCATCTTATCTTTATGTTGAGAAAAATGAGTAAAAAGATGTAGCTACAGGTCAAACTACTGACACCAGTGGGTCTCCAATTGTCTTAGATGTCTGCTAATCACGGATTTAGCATTAGGACAGATGCTTTTGCTGACAGAGGTCATCGTCTTACAATCACAATGCCAAATAGATGTTAATTTAAATTTATCAATTGTCTCCAAAAAATACTGAAAAATTATATTGCATAGTTACTCTTCCTTTCTTAGATTTGATTTTTTTTCCTGTATACAAATGAGGCTATTAAAATGAAATAAAGAAATAATTTAGGCTGATGAGATCACTGAAAAGTTTTACAGTTCCTCACCGCCACATAGTGACCACACATGTTATATGCCATTGAGTCAATGAACTATGAACATAGATGAAAAATAACTTTTCTGTTTAGATGAAAAATAACTTTGCTGTTTATGAAGTAATATACTTTGACAAAATGGAAAAAGTTGATATCTCACTGAAAGCATCTAGTTCTTAAAAAGAACGTGGCATGCAATTCTGAAGTTCGGTGAGAATAATATCTCTATTGGGTCTAGACAACACTGGTTAAGTCCCAATGACTGAAGTCCTAGTCACTGAACTGCTTCAGTGATGTAGACTTATATCAATGGATCACTACAAATTTCAGTTCCAGAACTAAAAGGACATTTAGATGTAAAATTCTTCTTCTGCAGCTCCCCGGCTCAGACTGAAGTTTATGTGGAGTAAAGGGAACAGAGGAAATCAGATGGTAGAGCT
>NC_090943.1:140199263-140201763 GCF_040807025.1 Struthio camelus | reverse complement strand
CCTGGCATGGGGCTGGCAGGCTCACCTTCAGGCTCCGTCTCAGATTACCCTTCCCATCAGGGTTAGGGTTAGGGTTAGGGTTAGGGTTAGGGTTAGGAGAGAGAGGAATCGTGGAGGCCCAGGTGGAGTGGGGCTGCAGAGGGCATGCCAAAGGGAATGCGGGGCTGCCCCAACATTGCTCCCACGACAACAGTGGCCTCGGAGCCTGGCATGGGGCTGGTGGGCTCACCTTCAGGCTCCGTCTCAGATTACCCTTCCCATCAGGGTTAGGGTTAGGGTTAGGTTTAGGGTTAGGGTTAGGGTTAGGGTTAGGGTTAGGGTTAGGGTTAGGGTTAGGGTTAGGAGAGAGAGGAAGCGTGGAGGCCCAGGTGGAGTGGGGCTGCAGAGGGCATGCCAAAGGGAATGCGGGGCTGCCCCAACATTGCTCCCACGACAACAGTGGCCTCGGAGCCTGGCATGGGGCTGGCAGGCTCACCTTCAGGCTCCGTCTCAGATTACCCTTCCCATCAGGGTTAGGGTTAGGGTTAGGGTTAGGGTTAGGGTTAGGGTTAGGGTTAGGGTTAGGGTTAGGGTTAGGGTTAGGAGAGAGAGGAAGCGTGGAGGCCCAGGTGGAGTGGGTCTGCAGAGGGCATGCCAAAGGGAATGCGGGGCTGCCCCAACATTGCTCCCACGACAACAGTGGCCTCAGAGCCTGGCATGGGGCTGGCAGGCTCACCTTCAGGCTCCGTCTCAGATTACCCTTCCCATCAGGGTTAGGGTTAGGGTTAGGGTTAGGGTTAGGGTTAGGAGAGAGAGGAAGCGTGGAGGCCCAGGTGGAGTGGGTCTGCAGAGCGCATGCCAAAGGGAATGCGGGGCTGCCCCAACATTGCTCCCACGACAACAGTGGCCTCGGAGCCTGGCATGGGGCTGGCAGGCTCACCTTCAGGCTCCGTCTCAGTTTACCCTTCCCATCAGGGTTAGGGTTAGGGTTAGGGTTAGGGTTAGGAGAGAGAGGAAGCGTGGAGGCCCAGGTGGAGTGGGGCTGCAGAGGGCATGCCAAAGGGAATGCGGGGCTGCCCCAACATTGCTCCCACGACAACAGTGGCCTCGGAGCCTGGCATGGGGCTGGTGGGCTCACCTTCAGGCTCCGTCTCAGATTACCCTTCCCATCAGGGTTACGGTTAGGGTTAGGGTTAGGGTTAGGGTTAGGGTTAGGAGAGAGAGGAAGCGTGGAGGCCCAGGTGGAGTGGGTCTGCAGAGGGCATGCCAAAGGGAATGCGGGGCTGCCCCAACATTGCTCCCACGACAACAGTGGCCTCGGAGCCTGGCATGGGGCTGGCAGGCTCACCTTCAGGCTCCGTCTCAGATTACCCTTCCCATCAGGGTTAGGGTTAGGGTTAGGGTTAGGGTTAGGGTTAGGAGAGAGAGGAAGCGTGGAGGCCCAGGTGGAGTGGGGCTGCAGAGGGCATGCCAAAGGGAATGCGGGGCTGCCCCAACATTGCTCCCACGACAACAGTGGCCTCGGAGCCTGGCATGGGGCTGGTGGGCTCACCTTCAGGCTCCGTCTCAGATTACCCTTCCCATCAGGGTTAGGGTTAGGGTTAGGGTTAGGGTTAGGGTTAGGGTTAGGGTTAGGGTTAGGGTTAGGAGAGAGAGGAAGCGTGGAGGCCCAGGTGGAGTGGGTCTGCAGAGGGCATGCCAAAGGGAATGTGGGGCTGCCCCAACATTGCTCCCACGACAACAGTGACCTCGGAGCCTGGCATGGGGCTGGCAGGCTCACCTTCAGGCTCCGTCTCAGATTACCCTTCCCATCAGGGTTAGGGTTAGGGTTAGGGTTAGGGTTAGGAGAGAGAGGAAGGGTGGAGGCCCAGGTGGAGTGGGTCTGCAGAGGGCATGCCAAAGGGAATGCGGGGCTGCCCCAACATTGCTCCCACGACAACAGTGGCCTCGGAGCCTGGCATGGGGCTGGCAGGCTCACCTTCAGGCTCCGTCTCAGATTACCCTTCCCATCAGGGTTAGGGTTAGGGTTAGGGTTAGGAGAGAGAGGAAGCGTGGAGGCCCAGGTGGAGTGGGGCTGCAGAGGGCATGCCAAAGGGAATGCGGGGCTGCCCCAACATTGCTCCCACGACAACAGTGGCCTCGGAGCCTGGCATGGGGCTGGTGGGCTCACCTTCAGGCTCCGTCTCAGATTACCCTTCCCATCAGGGTTAGGGTTAGGGTTAGGGTTAGGGTTAGGGTTAGGAGAGAGAGGAAGCGTGGAGGCCCAGGTGGAGTGGGTCTGCAGAGGGCATGCCAAAGGGAATGCGGGGCTGCCCCAACATTGCTCCCACGACAACAGTGGCCTCGGAGCCTGGCATGGGGCTGGTGGGCTCACCTTCAGGCTCCGTCTCAGTTTACCCTTCCCATCAGGGTTAGGGTTAGGGTTAGGGTTAGGGTTAGGAGAGAGAGGAAGCGTGGAGGCCCAGGTGGAGTGGGTCTGCAGAGGGCATGCCAAAGGGAATGCGGGGCTGCCCCAACATTG
>NC_090943.1:140159263-140174263 GCF_040807025.1 Struthio camelus | reverse complement strand
ACGACAACAGTGGCCTCGGAGCCTGGCATGGGGCTGGCAGGCTCACCTTCAGGCTCCGTCTCAGATTACCCTTCCCATCAGGGTTAGGGTTAGGGTTAGGGTTAGGGTTAGGAGAGAGAGGAAGCGTGGAGGCCCAGGTGGAGTGGGGCTGCAGAGGGCATGCCAAAGGGAATGCGGGGCTGCCCCAACATTGCTCCCACGACAACAGTGGCCTCGGAGCCTGGCATGGGGCTGGCAGGCTCACCTTCAGGCTCCGTCTCACATTTCCCTTCCCATCAGGGTTAGGGTTAGGGTTAGGGTTAGGGTTAGGAGAGAGAGGAAGCGTGGAGGCCCAGGTGGAGTGGGTCTGCAGAGGGCATGCCAAAGGGAATGCGGGGCTGCCCCAACATTGCTCCCACGACAACAGTGGCCTCGGAGCCTGGCATGGGGCTGGTGGGCTCACCTTCAGGCTCCGTCTCAGATTACCCTTCCCATCAGGGTTAGGGTTAGGGTTAGGGTTAGGGTTAGGGTTAGGGTTAGGGTTAGGGTTAGGAGAGAGAGGAAGCGTGGAGGCCCAGGTGGAGTGGGTCTGCAGAGGGCATGCCAAAGGGAATGCGGGGCTGCCCCAACATTGCTCCCACGACAACAGTGGCCTCGGAGCCTGGCATGGGGCTGGCAGGCTCACCTTCAGGCTCCGTCTCAGATTACCCTTCCCATCAGGGTTAGGGTTAGGGTTAGGGTTAGGAGAGAGAGGAAGCGTGGAGGCCCAGGTGGAGTGGGTCTGCAGAGGGCATGCCAAAGGGAATGCGGGGCTGCCCCAACATTGCTCCCACGACAACAGTGGCCTCGGAGCCTGGCATGGGGCTGGCAGGCTCACCTTCAGGCTCCGTCTCAGATTACCCTTCCCATCAGGGTTAGGGTTAGGGTTAGGGTTAGGAGAGAGAGGAAACGTGGAGGCCCAGGTGGAGTGGGTCTGCAGAGGGCATGCCAAAGGGAATGCGGGGCTGCCCCAACATTGCTCCCACGACAACAGTGGCCTCGGAGCCTGGCATGGGGCTGGCAGGCTCACCTTCAGGCTCCGTCTCAGATTACACTTCCCATCAGGGTTAGGGTTAGGGTTAGGGTTAGGGTTAGGAGAGAGAGGAAGCGTGGAGGCCCAGGTGGAGTGGGTCTGCAGAGGGCATGCCAAAGGGAATGCGGGGCTGCCCCAACATTGCTCCCACGACAACAGTGGCCTCGGAGCCTGGCATGGGGCTGGCAGGCTCACCTTCAGGCTCCGTCTCAGATTACCCTTCCCATCAGGGTTAGGGTTAGGGTTAGGGTTAGGGTTAGGAGAGAGAGGAAGCGTGGAGGCCCAGGTGGAGTGGGTCTGCAGAGGGCATGCCAAAGGGAATGCGGGGCTGCCCCAACATTGCTCCCACGACAACAGTGGCCTCGGAGCCTGGCATGGGGCTGGTGGGCTCACCTTCAGGCTCCGTCTCAGATTACCCTTCCCATCAGGGTTAGGGTTAGGGTTAGGGTTAGGGTTAGGGTTAGGGTTAGGGTTAGGGTTAGGAGAGAGAGGAAGCGTGGAGGCCCAGGTGGAGTGGGTCTGCAGAGGGCATGCCAAAGGGAATGCGGGGCTGCCCCAACATTGCTCCCACGACAACAGTGGCCTCGGAGCCTGGCATGGGGCTGGCAGGCTCACCTTCAGGCTCCGTCTCAGATTACCCTTCCCATCAGGGTTAGGGTTAGGGTTAGGGTTAGGAGAGAGAGGAAGCGTGGAGGCCCAGGTGGAGTGGGGCTGCAGAGGGCATGCCAAAGGGAATGCGGGGCTGCCCCAACATTGCTCCCACGACAACAGTGGCCTCGGAGCCTGGCATGGGGCTGGCAGGCTCACCTTCAGGCTCCGTCTCAGATTACCCTTCCCATCAGGGTTAGGGTTAGGGTTAGGGTTAGGAGAGAGAGGAAACGTGGAGGCCCAGGTGGAGTGGGTCTGCAGAGGGCATGCCAAAGGGAATGCGGGGCTGCCCCAACATTGCTCCCACGACAACAGTGGCCTCGGAGCCTGGCATGGGGCTGGCAGGCTCACCTTCAGGCTCCGTCTCAGATTACCCTTCCCATCAGGGTTAGGGTTAGGGTTAGGGTTAGGGTTAGGAGAGAGAGGAAGCGTGGAGGCCCAGGTGGAGTGGGGCTGCAGAGGGCATGCCAAAGGGAATGCGGGGCTGCCCCAACATTGCTCCCACGACAACAGTGGCCTCGGAGCCTGGCATGGGGCTGGTGGGCTCACCTTCAGGCTCCATCTCAGATTACCCTTCCCATCAGGGTTAGGGTTAGGGTTAGGGTTAGGGTTAGGGTTAGGGTTAGGAGAGAGAGGAAGCGTGGAGGCCCAGGTGGAGTGGGGCTGCAGAGGGCATGCCAAAGGGAATGCGGGGCTGCCCCAACATTGCTCCCACGACAACAGTGGCCTCGGAGCCTGGCATGGGGCTGGTGGGCTCACCTTCAGGCTCCGTCTCAGATTACCCTTCCCATCAGGGTTAGGGTTAGGGTTAGGGTTAGGGTTAGGAGAGAGAGGAAGCGTGGAGGCCCAGGTGGAGTGGGGCTGCAGAGGGCATGCCAAAGGGAATGCGGGGCTGCCCCAACATTGCTCCCACGACAACAGTGGCCTCGGAGCCTGGCATGGGGCTGGTGGGCTCACCTTCAGGCTCCGTCTCAGATTACCCTTCCCATCAGGGTTAGGGTTAGGGTTAGGGTTAGGGTTAGGGTAAGGGTTAGGAGAGAGAGGAAGCGTGGAGGCCCAGGTGGAGTGGGTCTGCAGAGGGCATGCCAAAGGGAATGCGGGGCTGCCCCAACATTGCTCCCACGACAACAGTGGCCTCGGAGCCTGGCATGGGGCTGGCAGGCTCACCTTCAGGCTCCGTCTCAGATTACCCTTCCCATCAGGGTTAGGGTTAGGGTTAGGGTTAGGGTTAGGGTTAGGGTTAGGGTTAGGGTTAGGGTTAGGGTTAGGAGAGAGAGGAAGCGTGGAGGCCCAGGTGGAGTGGGTCTGCAGAGGGCATGCCAAAGGGAATGCGGGGCTGCCCCAACATTGCTCCCACGACAACAGTGGCCTCGGAGCCTGGCATGGGGCTGGCAGGCTCACCTTCAGGCTCCGTCTCAGATTACCCTTCCCATCAGGGTTAGGGTTAGGGTTAGGGTTAGGGTTAGGAGAGAGAGGAAGCGTGGAGGCCCAGGTGGAGTGGGGCTGCAGAGGGCATGCCAAAGGGAATGCGGGGCTGCCCCAACATTGCTCCCACGACAACAGTGGCCTCGGAGCCTGGCATGGGGCTGGTGGGCTCACCTTCAGGCTCCGTCTCAGATTACCCTTCCCATCAGGGTTAGGGTTAGGGTTAGGGTTAGGGTTAGGGTTAGGGTTAGGGTTAGGAGAGAGAGGAAGCGTGGAGGCCCAGGTGGAGTGGGGCTGCAGAGGGCATGCCAAAGGGAATGCGGGGCTGCCCCAACATTGCTCCCACGACAACAGTGGCCTCGGAGCCTGGCATGGGGCTGGTGGGCTCACCTTCAGGCTCCGTCTCAGATTACCCTTCCCATCAGGGTTAGGGTTAGGGTTAGGGTTAGGGTTAGGAGAGAGAGGAAGCGTGGAGGCCCAGGTGGAGTGGGGCTGCAGAGGGCATGCCAAAGGGAATGCGGGGCTGCCCCAACATTGCTCCCACGACAACAGTGGCCTCGGAGCCTGGCATGGGGCTGGCAGGCTCACCTTCAGGCTCCATCTCAGATTACCCTTCCCATCAGGGTTAGGGTTAGGGTTAGGGTTAGGGTTAGGGTTAGGGTTAGGGTTAGGGTTAGGGTTAGGAGAGAGAGGAAGCGTGGAGGCCCAGGTGGAGTGGGTCTGCAGAGGGCATGCCAAAGGGAATGCGGGGCTGCCCCAACATTGCTCCCACGACAACAGTGGCCTCGGAGCCTGGCATGGGGCTGGTGGGCTCACCTTCAGGCTCCGTCTCAGATTACCCTTCCCATCAGGGTTACGGTTAGGGTTAGGGTTAGGGTTAGGGTTAGGGTTAGGAGAGAGAGGAAGCGTGGAGGCCCAGGTGGAGTGGGGCTGCAGAGGGCATGCCAAAGGGAATGCGGGGCTGCCCCAACATTGCTCCCACGACAACAGTGGCCTCGGAGCCTGGCATGGGGCTGGCAGGCTCACCTTCAGGCTCCGTCTCAGATTACCCTTCCCATCAGGGTTACGGTTAGGGTTAGGGTTAGGGTTAGGGTTAGGGTTAGGAGAGAGAGGAAGCGTGGAGGCCCAGGTGGAGTGGGGCTGCAGAGGGCATGCCAAAGGGAATGCGGGGCTGCCCCAACATTGCTCCCACGACAACAGTGGCCTCGGAGCCTGGCATGGGGCTGGCAGGCTCACCTTCAGGCTCCGTCTCAGATTACCCTTCCCATCAGGGTTAGGGTTAGGGTTAGGGTTAGGGTTAGGGTTAGGAGAGAGAGGAAGCGTGGAGGCCCAGGTGGAGTGGGTCTGCAGAGGGCATGCCAAAGGGAATGCGGGGCTGCCCCAACATTGCTCCCACGACAACAGTGGCCTCGGAGCCTGGCATGGGGCTGGTGGGCTCACCTTCAGGCTCCGTCTCAGATTACACTTCCCATCAGGGTTAGGGTTAGGGTTAGGGTTAGGAGAGAGAGGAAGCGTGGAGGCCCAGGTGGAGTGGGTCTGCAGAGGGCATGCCAAAGGGAATGCGGGGCTGCCCCAACATTGCTCCCACGACAACAGTGGCCTCGGAGCCTGGCATGGGGCTGGCAGGCTCACCTTCAGGCTCCGTCTCAGATTACCCTTCCCATCAGGGTTAGGGTTAGGGTTAGGGTTAGGGTTAGGAGAGAGAGGAAGCGTGGCGGCCCAGGTGGAGTGGGTCTGCAGAGGGCATGCCAAAGGGAATGCGGGGCTGCCCCAACATTGCTCCCACGACAACAGTGGCCTCGGAGCCTGGCATGGGGCTGGCAGGCTCACCTTCAGGCTCCGTCTCAGATTACCCTTCCCATCAGGGTTAGGGTTCGGGTTAGGGTTAGGGTTAGGAGAGAGAGGAAGCGTGGAGGCCCAGGTGGAGTGGGGCTGCAGAGGGCATGCCAAAGGGAATGCGGGGCTGCCCCAACATTGCTCCCACGACAACAGTGGCCTCGGAGCCTGGCATGGGGCTGGCAGGCTCACCTTCAGGCTCCGTCTCAGATTACCCTTCCCATCAGGGTTAGGGTTAGGGTTAGGGTTAGGGTTAGGAGAGAGAGGAAGCGTGGAGGCCCAGGTGGAGTGGGGCTGCAGAGGGCATGCCAAAGGGAATGCGGGGCTGCCCCAACATTGCTCCCACGACAACAGTGGCCTCGGAGCCTGGCATGGGGCTGGCAGGCTCACCTTCAGGCTCCGTCTCAGATTACCCTTCCCATCAGGGTTAGGGTTAGGGTTAGGGTTAGGGTTAGGAGAGAGAGGAAGCGTGGAGGCCCAGGTGGAGTGGGGCTGCAGAGGGCATGCCAAAGGGAATGCGGGGCTGCCCCAACATTGCTCCCACGACAACAGTGGCCTCGGAGCCTGGCATGGGGCTGGTGGGCTCACCTTCAGGCTCCGTCTCAGATTACCCTTCCCATCAGGGTTAGGGTTAGGGTTAGGGTTAGGGTTAGGGTTAGGGTTAGGGTTAGGAGAGAGAGGAAGCGTGGAGGCCCAGGTGGAGTGGGTCTGCAGAGGGCATGCCAAAGGGAATGCGGGGCTGCCCCAACATTGCTCCCACGACAACAGTGGCCTCGGAGCCTGGCATGGGGCTGGTGGGCTCACCTTCAGGCTCCGTCTCAGATTACCCTTCCCATCAGGGTTAGGGTTAGGGTTAGGGTTAGGTTTAGGAGAGAGAGGAAGCGTGGAGGCCCAGGTGGAGTGGGGCTGCAGAGGGCATGCCAAAGGGAATGCGGGGCTGCCCCAACAGTGCTCCCACGACAACAGTGGCCTCGGAGCCTGGCATGGGGCTGGCAGGCTCACCTTCAGGCTCCGTCTCAGATTACCCTTCCCATCAGGGTTAGGGTTAGGGTTAGGGTTAGGGTTAGGAGAGAGAGGAAGCGTTGAGGCCCAGGTGGAGTGGGGCTGCAGAGGGCATGCCAAAGGGAATGCGGGGCTGCCCCAACATTGCTCCCACGACAACAGTGGCCTCGGAGCCTGGCATGGGGCTGGCAGGCTCACCTTCAGGCTCCGTCTCAGATTACCCTTCCCATCAGGGTTAGGGTTAGGGTTAGGGTTAGGGTTAGGAGAGAGAGGAAGCGTGGAGGCCCAGGTGGAGTGGGTCTGCAGAGGGCATGCCAAAGGGAATGCGGGGCTGCCCCAACATTGCTCCCACGACAACAGTGGCCTCGGAGCCTGGCATGGGGCTGGCAGGCTCACCTTCAGGCTCCGTCTCAGATTACCCTTCCCATCAGGGTTAGGGTTAGGGTTAGGGTTAGGGTTAGGGTTAGGGTTAGGGTTAGGGTTAGGAGAGAGAGGAAGCGTGGAGGCCCAGGTGGAGTGGGTCTGCAGAGGGCATGCCAAAGGGAATGCGGGGCTGCCCCAACATTGCTCCCACGACAACAGTGGCCTCGGAGCCTGGCATGGGGCTGGCGGGCTCACCTTCAGGCTCCGTCTCAGATTACCCTTCCCATCAGGGTTAGGGTTAGGGTTAGGGTTAGGGTTAGGAGAGAGAGGAAGCGTGGAGGCCCAGGTGGAGTGGGTCTGCAGAGGGCATGCCAAAGGGAATGCGGGGCTGCCCCAACATTGCTCCCACGACAACAGTGGCCTCGGAGCCTGGCATGGGGCTGGTGGGCTCACCTTCAGGCTCCGTCTCAGATTACCCTTCCCATCAGGGTTAGGGTTAGGGTTAGGGTTAGGGTTAGGGTTAGGGTTAGGGTTAGGGTTAGGGTTAGGAGAGAGAGGAAGCGTGGAGGCCCAGGTGGAGTGGGTCTGCAGAGGGCATGCCAAAGGGAATGCGGGGCTGCCCCAACATTGCTCCCACGACAACAGTGGCCTCGGAGCCTGGCATGGGGCTGGTGGGCTCACCTTCAGGCTCCGTCTCAGATTACCCTTCCCATCAGGGTTAGGGTTCGGGTTAGGGTTAGGGTTAGGAGAGAGAGGAAGCGTGGAGGCCCAGGTGGAGTGGGGCTGCAGAGGGCATGCCAAAGGGAATGCGGGGCTGCCCCAACATTGCTCCCACGACAACAGTGGCCTCGGAGCCTGGCATGGGGCTGGTGGGCTCACCTTCAGGCTCCGTCTCAGATTACCCTTCCCATCAGGGTTAGGGTTAGGGTTAGGGTTAGGGTTAGGGTAAGGGTTAGGAGAGAGAGGAAGCGTGGAGGCCCAGGTGGAGTGGGTCTGCAGAGGGCATGCCAAAGGGAATGCGGGGCTGCCCCAACATTGCTCCCACGACAACAGTGGCCTCGGAGCCTGGCATGGGGCTGGCAGGCTCACCTTCAGGCTCCGTCTCAGATTACCCTTCCCATCAGGGTTAGGGTTAGGGTTAGGGTTAGGGTTAGGGTTAGGGTTAGGGTTAGGGTTAGGGTTAGGGTTAGGGTTAGGAGAGAGAGGAAGCGTGGAGGCCCAGGTGGAGTGGGTCTGCAGAGGGCATGCCAAAGGGAATGCGGGGCTGCCCCAACATTGCTCCCACGACAACAGTGGCCTCGGAGCCTGGCATGGGGCTGGCAGGCTCACCTTCAGGCTCCGTCTCAGATTACCTTTCCCATCAGGGTTAGGGTTAGGGTTAGGGTTAGGGTTAGGAGAGAGAGGAAGCGTGGAGGCCCAGGTGGAGTGGGGCTGCAGAGGGCATGCCAAAGGGAATGCGGGGCTGCCCCAACATTGCTCCCACGACAACAGTGGCCTCGGAGCCTGGCATGGGGCTGGTGGGCTCACCTTCAGGCTCCATCTCAGATTACCCTTCCCATCAGGGTTAGGGTTAGGGTTAGGGTTAGGGTTAGGGTTAGGGTTAGGGTTAGGGTTAGGGTTAGGGTTAGGGTTAGGGTTAGGAGAGAGAGGAAGCGTGGAGGCCCAGGTGGAGTGGGTCTGCAGAGGGCATGCCAAAGGGAATGCGGGGCTGCCCCAACATTGCTCCCACGACAACAGTGGCCTCGGAGCCTGGCATGGGGCTGGCAGGCTCACCTTCAGGCTCCGTCTCAGATTACACTTCCCATCAGGGTTAGGTTTAGGGTTAGGGTTAGGGTTAGGAGAGAGAGGAAGCGTGGAGGCCCAGGTGGAGTGGGGCTGCAGAGGGCATGCCAAAGGGAATGCGGGGCTGCCCCAACATTGCTCCCACGACAACAGTGGCCTCGGAGCCTGGCATGGGGCTGGTGGGCTCACCTTCAGGCTCCGTCTCACATTACCCTTCCCATCAGGGTTAGGGTTAGGGTTAGGGTTAGGGTTAGGGTTAGGGTTAGGGTTAGGGTTAGGGTTAGGGTTAGGGTTAGGAGAGAGAGGAAGCGTGGAGGCCCAGGTGGAGTGGGGCTGCAGAGGGCATGCCAAAGGGAATGCGGGGCTGCCCCAACATTGCTCCCACGACAACAGTGGCCTCGGAGCCTGGCATGGGGCTGGCAGGCTCACCTTCAGGCTCCATCTCAGATTACCCTTCCCATCAGGGTTAGGGTTAGGGTTAGGGTTAGGGTTAGGGTTAAGGTTAGGGTTAGGGTTAGGGTTAGGGTTAGGAGAGAGAGGAAGCGTGGAGGCCCAGGTGGAGTGGGTCTGCAGAGGGCATGCCAAAGGGAATGCGGGGCTGCCCCAACATTGCTCCCACGACAACAGTGGCCTCGGAGCCTGGCATGGGGCTGGTGGGCTCACCTTCAGGCTCCGTCTCAGATTACCCTTCCCATCAGGGTTACGGTTAGGGTTAGGGTTAGGGTTAGGGTTAGGGTTAGGAGAGAGAGGAAGTGTGGAGGCCCAGGTGGAGTGGGGCTGCAGAGGGCATGCCAAAGGGAATGCGGGGCTGCCCCAACATTGCTCCCACGACAACAGTGGCCTCGGAGCCTGGCATGGGGCTGGCAGGCTCACCTTCAGGCTCCGTCTCAGATTACCCTTCCCATCAGGGTTAGGGTTAGGGTTAGGGTTAGGGTTAGGGTTAGGGTTAGGAGAGAGAGGAAGCGTGGAGGCCCAGGTGGAGTGGGGCTGCAGAGGGCATGCCAAAGGGAATGCGGGGCTGCCCCAACATTGCTCCCACGACAACAGTGGCCTCGGAGCCTGGCATGGGGCTGGCAGGCTCACCTTCAGGCTCCGTCTCAGATTACCCTTCCCATCAGGGTTAGGGTTAGGGTTAGGGTTAGGGTTAGGGTTAGGAGAGAGAGGAAGCGTGGAGGCCCAGGTGGAGTGGGTCTGCAGAGGGCATGCCAAAGGGAATGCGGGGCTGCCCCAACATTGCTCCCACGACAACAGTGGCCTCGGAGCCTGGCATGGGGCTGGCAGGCTCACCTTCAGGCTCCGTCTCAGATTACCCTTCCCATCAGGGTTAGGGTTAGGGTTAGGGTTAGGGTTAGGAGAGAGAGGAAGCGTGGAGGCCCAGGTGGAGTGGGTCTGCAGAGGGCATGCCAAAGGGAATGCGGGGCTGCCCCAACATTGCTCCCACGTCAACAGTGGCCTCGGAGCCTGGCATGGGCCTGGCAGGCTCACCTTCAGGCTCCGTCTCAGATTACCCTTCCCATCAGGGTTAGGGTTAGGGTTAGGGTTAGGGTTAGGAGAGAGAGGAAGCGTGGAGGCCCAGGTGGAGTGGGGCTGCAGAGGGCATGCCAAAGGGAATGCGGGGCTGCCCCAACAGTGCTCCCTCGACAACAGTGGCGTCGGAGCCTGGCATGGGGCTGGCAGGCTCACCTTCAGGCTCCGTCTCAGATTTCCCTTCCCATCAGGGTTAGGGTTAGGGTTAGGGTTAGGGTTAGGAGAGAGAGGAAGCGTGGAGGCCCAGGTGGAGTGGGGCTGCAGAGGGCATGCCAAAGGGAATGCGGGGCTGCCCCAACATTGCTCCCACGACAACAGTGGCCTCGGAGCCTGGCATGGGGCTGGCAGGCTCACCTTCAGGCTCCGTCTCACATTACCCTTCCCATCAGGGTTAGGGTTAGGGTTAGGGTTAGGGTAAGGGTTAGGAGAGAGAGGAAGCGTGGAGGCCCAGGTGGAGTGGGGCTGCAGAGGGCATGCCAAAGGGAATGCGGGGCTGCCCCAACATTGCTCCCACGACAACAGTGGCCTCGGAGCCTGGCATGGGGCTGGTGGGCTCACCTTCAGGCTCCGTCTCAGATTACCCTTCCCATCAGGGTTAGGGTTAGGGTTAGGGTTAGGGTTAGGGTTAGGGTTAGGGTTAGGGTTAGGGTTAGGAGAGAGAGGAAGCGTGGAGGCCCAGGTGGAGTGGGGCTGCAGAGGGCATGCCAAAGGGAATGCGGGGCTGCCCCAACATTGCTCCCACGACAACAGTGGCCTCGGAGCCTGGCATGGGGCTGGTGGGCTCACCTTCAGGCTCCGTCTCAGATTACCCTTCCCATCAGGGTTACGGTTAGGGTTAGGGTTAGGGTTAGGGTTAGGAGAGAGAGGAAGCGTGGAGGCCCAGGTGGAGTGGGGCTGCAGAGGGCATGCCGAAGGGAATGCGGGGCTGCCCCAACATTGCTCCCACGACAACAGTGGCCTCGGAGCCTGGCATGGGGCTGGTCGGCTCACCTTCAGGCTCCGTCTCAGATTACCCTTCCCATCAGGGTTAGGGTTAGGGTTAGGGTTAGGGTTAGGAGAGAGAGGAAGCGTGGAGGCCCAGGTGGAGTGGGGCTGCAGAGGGCATGCCAAAGGGAATGCGGGGCTGCCCCAACATTGCTCCCACGACAACAGTGGCCTCGGAGCCTGGCATGGGGCTGGCAGGCTCACCTTCAGGCTCCGTCTCAGATTACCCTTCCCATCAGGGTTAGGGTTAGGGTTAGGGTTAGGGTTAGGAGAGAGAGGAAGCGTGGAGGCCCAGGTGGAGTGGGGCTGCAGAGGGCATGCCAAAGGGAATGCGGGGCTGCCCCAACATTGCTCCCACGACAACAGTGGCCTCGGAGCCTGGCATGGGGCTGGCAGGCTCACCTTCAGGCTCCGTCTCAGATTACCCTTCCCATCAGGGTTAGGGTTAGGGTTAGGGTTAGGAGAGAGAGGAAGCGTGGAGGCCCAGGTGGAGTGGGTCTGCAGAGGGCATGCCAAAGGGAATGCGGGGCTGCCCCAACATTGCTCCCACGACAACAGTGGCCTCGGAGCCTGGCATGGGGCTGGCAGGCTCACCTTCAGGCTCCGTCTCAGATTACCCTTCCCATCAGGGTTAGGTTTAGGGTTAGGGTTAGGGTTAGGAGAGAGAGGAAGCGTGGAGGCCCAGGTGGAGTGGGTCTGCAGAGGGCATGCCAAAGGGAATGCGGGGCTGCCCCAACATTGCTCCCACGACAACAGTGGCCTCGGAGCCTGGCATGGGGCTGGCAGGCTCACCTTCAGGCTCCGTCTCAGTTTACCCTTCCCATCAGGGTTAGGGTTAGGGTTAGGGTTAGGAGAGAGAGGAAGCGTGGAGGCCCAGGTGGAGTGGGTCTGCAGAGGGCATGCCAAAGGGAATGCGGGGCTGCCCCAACATTGCTCCCACGACAACAGTGGCCTCGGAGCCTGGCATGGGGCTGGTGGGCTCACCTTCAGGCTCCGTCTCAGTTTACCCTTCCCATCAGGGTTAGGGTTAGGGTTAGGGTTAGGAGAGAGAGGAAGCGTGGAGGCCCAGGTGGAGTGGGTCTGCAGAGGGCATGCCAAAGGGAATGCGGGGCTGCCCCAACATTGCTCCCACGACAACAGTGGCCTCGGAGCCTGGCATGGGGCTGGTGGGCTCACCTTCAGGCTCCGTCTCAGATTACCCTTCCCATCAGGGTTAGGGTTAGGGTTAGGGTTAGGGTTAGGAGAGAGAGGAAGCGTGGAGGCCCAGGTGGAGTGGGGCTGCAGAGGGCATGCCAAAGGGAATGCGGGGCTGCCCCAACATTGCTCCCACGACAACAGTGGCCTCGGAGCCTGGCATGGGGCTGGCAGGCTCACCTTCAGGCTCCGTCTCAGATTACCCTTCCCATCAGGGTTAGGGTTAGGGTTAGGGTTAGGGTTAGGAGAGAGAGGAAGCGTGGAGGCCCAGGTGGAGTGGGGCTGCAGAGGGCATGCCAAAGGGAATGCGGGGCTGCCCCAACATTGCTCCCACGACAACAGTGGCCTCGGAGCCTGGCATGGGGCTGGCAGGCTCACCTTCAGGCTCCGTCTCAGATTACCCTTCCCATCAGGGTTAGGGTTAGGGTTAGGGTTAGGGTTAGGAGAGAGAGGAAGCGTGGAGGCCCAGGTGGAGTGGGTCTGCAGAGGGCATGCCAAAGGGAATGCGGGGCTGCCCCAACATTGCTCCCACGACAACAGTGGCCTCGGAGCCTGGCATGGGGCTGGCAGGCTCACCTTCAGGCTCCGTCTCAGATTACCCTTCCCATCAGGGTTAGGTTTAGGGTTAGGGTTAGGGTTAGGAGAGAGAGGAAGCGTGGAGGCCCAGGTGGAGTGGGTCTGCAGAGGGCATGCCAAAGGGAATGCGGGGCTGCCCCAACATTGCTCCCACGACAACAGTGGCCTCGGAGCCTGGCATGGGGCTGGTGGGCTCACCTTCAGGCTCCGTCTCAGATTACCCTTCCCATCAGGGTTAGGGTTAGGGTTAGGGTTAGGGTTAGGAGAGAGAGGAAGCGTGGAGGCCCAGGTGGAGTGGGTCTGCAGAGGGCATGCCAAAGGGAATGCGGGGCTGCCCCAACATTGCTCCCACGACAACAGTGGCCTCGGAGCCTGGCATGGGGCTGGCAGGCTCACCTTCAGGCTCCGTCTCAGTTTACCCTTCCCATCAGGGTTAGGGTTAGGGTTAGGGTTAGGAGAGAGAGGAAGCGTGGAGGCCCAGGTGGAGTGGGGCTGCAGAGGGCATGCCAAAGGGAATGCGGGGCTGCCCCAACATTGCTCCCACGACAACAGTGGCCTCGGAGCCTGGCATGGGGCTGGTGGGCTCACCTTCAGGCTCCGTCTCAGTTTACCCTTCCCATCAGGGTTAGGGTTAGGGTTAGGGTTAGGAGAGAGAGGAAGCGTGGAGGCCCAGGTGGAGTGGGGCTGCAGAGGGCATGCCAAAGGGAATGCGGGGCTGCCCCAACATTGCTCCCACGACAACAGTGGCCTCGGAGCCTGGCATGGGGCTGGTGGGCTCACCTTCAGGCTCCGTCTCAGATTACCCTTCCCATCAGGGTTACGGTTAGGGTTAGGGTTAGGGTTAGGGTTAGGGTTAGGAGAGAGAGGAAGCGTGGAGGCCCAGGTGGAGTGGGGCTGCAGAGGGCATGCCAAAGGGAATGTGGGGCTGCCCCAACATTGCTCCCACGACAACAGTGGCCTCGGAGCCTGGCATGGGGCTGGCAGGCTCACCTTCAGACTCCGTCTCACATTACCCTTCCCATCAGGGTTAGGGTTAGGGTTAGGGTTAGGGTTAGGGTTAGGAGAGAGAGGAAGCGTGGAGGCCCAGGTGGAGTGGGTCTGCAGAGGGCATGCCAAAGGGAATGCGGGGCTGCCCCAACATTGCTCCCACGACAACAGTGGCCTCGGAGCCTGGCATGGGGCTGGCAGGCTCACCTTCAGGCTCCGTCTCAGATTACCCTTCCCATCAGGGTTAGGGTTAGGGTTAGGGTTAGGGTTAGGAGAGAGAGGAAGCGTGGAGGCCCAGGTGGAGTGGGGCTGCAGAGGGCATGCCAAAGGGAATGCGGGGCTGCCCCAACATTGCTCCCACGACAACAGTGGCCTCGGAGCCTGGCATGGGGCTGGTGGGCTCACCTTCAGGCTCCGTCTCAGATTACCCTTCCCATCAGGGTTAGGGTTAGGGTTAGGGTTAGGGTTAGGAGAGAGAGGAAGCGTGGAGGCCCAGGTGGAGTGGGTCTGCAGAGGGCATGCCAAAGGGAATGCGGGGCTGCCCCAACATTGCTCCCACGACAACAGTGGCCTCGGAGCCTGGCATGGGGCTGGTGGGCTCACCTTCAGGCTCCGTCTCAGTTTACCCTTCCCATCAGGGTTAGGGTTAGGGTTAGGGTTAGGAGAGAGAGGAAGCGTGGAGGCCCAGGTGGAGTGGGGCTGCAGAGGGCATGCCAAAGGGAATGCGGGGCTGCCCCAACATTGCTCCCACGACAACAGTGGCCTCGGAGCCTGGCATGGGGCTGGTGGGCTCACCTTCAGGCTCCGTCTCAGATTACCCTTCCCATCAGGGTTACGGTTAGGGTTAGGGTTAGGGTTAGGGTTAGGGTTAGGAGAGAGAGGAAGCGTGGAGGCCCAGGTGGAGTGGGGCTGCAGAGGGCATGCCAAAGGGAATGCGGGGCTGCCCCAACATTGCTCCCACGACAACAGTGGCCTCGGAGCCTGGCATGGGGCTGGCAGGCTCACCTTCAGGCTCCGTCTCAGATTACCCTTCCCATCAGGGTTAGGGTTAGGGTTAGGGTTAGGGTTAGGAGAGAGAGGAAGCGTGGAGGCCCAGGTGGAGTGGGGCTGCAGAGGGCATGCCAAAGGGAATGCGGGGCTGCCCCAACATTGCTCCCACGACAACAGTGGCCTCGGAGCCTGGCATGGGGCTGGCAGGCTCACCTTCAGGCTCCGTCTCAGATTACCCTTCCCATCAGGGTTAGGGTTAGGGTTAGGGTTAGGGTTAGGAGAGAGAGGAAGCGTGGAGGCCCAGGTGGAGTGGGGCTGCAGAGGGCATGCCAAAGGGAATGCGGGGCTGCCCCAACATTGCTCCCACGACAACAGTGGCCTCGGAGCCTGGCATGGGGCTGGCAGGCTCACCTTCAGGCTCCGTCTCAGATTACACTTCCCATCAGGGTTAGGGTTAGGGTTAGGGTTAGGGTTAGGAGAGAGAGGAAGCGTGGAGGCCCAGGTGGTGTGGGTCTGCAGAGGGCATGCCAAAGGGAATGCGGGGCTGCCCCAACATTGCTCCCACGACAACAGTGGCCTCGGAGCCTGGCATGGGGCTGGCAGGCTCACCTTCAGGCTCCGTCTCAGATTACCCT
>NC_090943.1:140136763-140154263 GCF_040807025.1 Struthio camelus | reverse complement strand
AGATTACCCTTCCCATCAGGGTTAGGGTTAGGGTTAGGGTTAGGGTTAGGAGAGAGAGGAAGCGTGGAGGCCCAGGTGGAGTGGGGCTGCAGAGGGCATGCCAAAGGGAATGCGGGGCTGCCCCAACATTGCTCCCAGGACAACAGTGGCCTCGGAGCCTGGCATGGGGCTGGCAGGCTCACCTTCAGGCTCCGTCTCAGATTACCCTTCCCATCAGGGTTAGGGTTAGGGTTAGGGTTAGGAGAGAGAGGAAGCGTGGAGGCCCAGGTGGAGTGGGTCTGCAGAGGGCATGCCAAAGGGAATGCGGGGCTGCCCCAACATTGCTCCCACGACAACAGTGGCCTCGGAGCCTGGCATGGGGCTGGCAGGCTCACCTTCAGGCTCCGTCTCAGATTACCCTTCCCATCAGGGTTAGGGTTAGGGTTAGGGTTAGGGTTAGGAGAGAGAGGAAGCGTGGAGGCCCAGGTGGAGTGGGTCTGCAGAGGGCATGCCAAAGGGAATGCGGGGCTGCCCCAACATTGCTCCCACGACAACAGTGGCCTCGGAGCCTGGCATGGGGCTGGTGGGCTCACCTTCAGGCTCCGTCTCAGATTACCCTTCCCATCAGGGTTAGGGTTAGGGTTAGGGTTAGGGTTAGGAGAGAGAGGAAGCGTGGAGGCCCAGGTGGAGTGGGGCTGCAGAGCGCATGCCAAAGGGAATGCGGGGCTGCCCCAACATTGCTCCCACGACAACAGTGGCCTCGGAGCCTGGCATGGGGCTGGCAGGCTCACCTTCAGGCTCCGTCTCAGTTTACCCTTCCCATCAGGGTTAGGGTTAGGGTTAGGGTTAGGAGAGAGAGGAAGCGTGGAGGCCCAGGTGGAGTGGGGCTGCAGAGGGCATGCCAAAGGGAATGCGGGGCTGCCCCAACATTGCTCCCACGACAACAGTGGCCTCGGAGCCTGGCATGGGGCTGGTGGGCTCACCTTCAGGCTCCGTCTCAGTTTACCCTTCCCATCAGGGTTAGGGTTAGGGTTAGGGTTAGGAGAGAGAGGAAGCGTGGAGGCCCAGGTGGAGTGGGGCTGCAGAGCGCATGCCAAAGGGAATGCGGGGCTGCCCCAACATTGCTCCCACGACAACAGTGGCCTCGGAGCCTGGCATGGGGCTGGCAGGCTCACCTTCAGGCTCCGTCTCAGATTACCCTTCCCATCAGGGTTAGGGTTAGGGTTAGGGTTAGGAGAGAGAGGAAGCGTGGAGGCCCAGGTGGAGTGGGGCTGCAGAGGGCATGCCAAAGGGAATGCGGGGCTGCCCCAACATTGCTCCCACGACAACAGTGGCCTCGGAGCCTGGCATGGGGCTGGCAGGCTCACCTTCAGGCTCCGTCTCAGATTACCCTTCCCATCAGGGTTAGGTTTAGGGTTAGGGTTAGGGTTAGGAGAGAGAGGAAGCGTGGAGGCCCAGGTGGAGTGGGTCTGCAGAGGGCATGCCAAAGGGAATGCGGGGCTGCCCCAACATTGCTCCCACGACAACAGTGGCCTCGGAGCCTGGCATGGGGCTGGTGGGCTCACCTTCAGGCTCCGTCTCAGATTACCCTTCCCATCAGGGTTAGGGTTAGGGTTAGGGTTAGGGTTAGGAGAGAGAGGAAGCGTGGAGGCCCAGGTGGAGTGGGGCTGCAGAGCGCATGCCAAAGGGAATGCGGGGCTGCCCCAACATTGCTCCCACGACAACAGTGGCCTCGGAGCCTGGCATGGGGCTGGCAGGCTCACCTTCAGGCTCCGTCTCAGTTTACCCTTCCCATCAGGCTTAGGGTTAGGGTTAGGGTTAGGAGAGAGAGGAAGCGTGGAGGCCCAGGTGGAGTGGGGCTGCAGAGGGCATGCCAAAGGGAATGCGGGGCTGCCCCAACATTGCTCCCACGACAACAGTGGCCTCGGAGCCTGGCATGGGGCTGGTGGGCTCACCTTCAGGCTCCGTCTCAGTTTACCCTTCCCATCAGGGTTAGGGTTAGGGTTAGGGTTAGGAGAGAGAGGAAGCGTGGAGGCCCAGGTGGAGTGGGGCTGCAGAGGGCATGCCAAAGGGAATGCGGGGCTGCCCCAACATTGCTCCCACGACAACAGTGGCCTCGGAGCCTGGCATGGGGCTGGTGGGCTCACCTTCAGGCTCCGTCTCAGATTACCCTTCCCATCAGGGTTACGGTTAGGGTTAGGGTTAGGGTTAGGGTTAGGGTTAGGAGAGAGAGGAAGCGTGGAGGCCCAGGTGGAGTGGGGCTGCAGAGGGCATGCCAAAGGGAATGTGGGGCTGCCCCAACATTGCTCCCACGACAACAGTGGCCTCGGAGCCTGGCATGGGGCTGGCAGGCTCACCTTCAGGCTCCGTCTCAGATTACCCTTCCCATCAGGGTTAGGGTTAGGGTTAGGGTTAGGGTTAGGGTTAGGAGAGAGAGGAAGCGTGGAGGCCCAGGTGGAGTGGGGCTGCAGAGGGCATGCCAAAGGGAATGCGGGGCTGCCCCAACATTGCTCCCACGACAACAGTGGCCTCGGAGCCTGGCATGGGGCTGGCAGGCTCACCTTCAGGCTCCCTCTCAGATTACCCTTCCCATCAGGGTTAGGGTTAGGGTTAGGGTTAGGGTTAGGAGAGAGAGGAAGCGTGGAGGCCCAGGTGGAGTGGGGCTGCAGAGGGCATGCCAAAGGGAATGCGGGGCTGCCCCAACATTGCTCCCACGACAACAGTGGCCTCGGAGCCTGGCATGGGGCTGGCAGGCTCACCTTCAGGCTCCGTCTCAGATTACCCTTCCCATCAGGGTTAGGGTTAGGGTTAGGGTTAGGGTTAGGAGAGAGAGGAAGCGTGGAGGCCCAGGTGGAGTGGGGCTGCAGAGGGCATGCCAAAGGGAATGCGGGGCTGCCCCAACATTGCTCCCTCGACAACAGTGGCGTCGGAGCCTGGCATGGGGCTGGCAGGCTCACCTTCAGGCTCCGTCTCAGATTACCCTTCCCATCAGGGTTAGGGTTAGGGTAAGGGTTAGGGTTAGGAGAGAGAGGAAGCGTGGAGGCCCAGGTGGAGTGGGTCTGCAGAGGGCATGCCAAAGGGAATGCGGGGCTGCCCCAACATTGCTCCCACGACAACAGTGGCCTCGGAGCCTGGCATGGGGCTGGCAGGCTCACCTTCAGGCTCCGTCTCAGATTACCCTTCCCATCAGGGTTAGGGTTAGGGTTAGGGTTAGGGTTAGGGTTAGGGTTAGGAGAGAGAGGAAGCGTGGAGGCCCAGGTGGAGTGGGTCTGCAGAGGGCATGCCAAAGGGAATGCGGGGCTGCCCCAACATTGCTCCCACGACAACAGTGGCCTCGGAGCCTGGCATGGGGCTGGCAGGCTCACCTTCAGGCTCCATCTCAGATTACCCTTCCCATCAGGGTTAGGGTTAGGGTTAGGGTTCGGGTTAGGGTTAGGGTTAGGGTTAGGGTTAGGGTTAGGGTTAGGGTTAGGAGAGAGAGGAAGCGTGGAGGCCCAGGTGGAGTGGGGCTGCAGAGCGCATGCCAAAGGGAATGCGGGGCTGCCCCAACATTGCTCCCACGACAACAGTGGCCTCGGAGCCTGGCATGGGGCTGGCAGGCTCACCTTCAGGCTCCGTCTCAGATTACCCTTCCCATCAGGGTTAGGGTTAGGGTTAGGGTTAGGGTTAGGAGAGAGAGGAAGCGTGGAGGCCCAGGTGGAGTGGGGCTGCAGAGCGCATGCCAAAGGGAATGCGGGGCTGCCCCAACATTGCTCCCACGACAACAGTGGCGTCGGAGCCTGGCATGGGGCTGGTGGGCTCACCTTCAGGCTCCGTCTCAGATTACCCTTCCCATCAGGGTTAGGGTTAGGGTTAGGGTTAGGGTTAGGAGAGAGAGGAAGCGTGGAGGCCCAGGTGGAGTGGGTCTGCAGAGGGCATGCCAAAGGGAATGCGGGGCTGCCCCAACATTGCTCCCACGACAACAGTGGCCTCGGAGCCTGGCATGGGGCTGGCAGGCTCACCTTCAGGCTCCGTCTCAGATTACACTTCCCATCAGGGTTAGGGTTAGGGTTAGGGTTAGGGTTAGGAGAGAGAGGAAGCGTGGAGGCCCAGGTGGAGTGGGTCTGCAGAGGGCATGCCAAAGGGAATGCGGGGCTGCCCCAACATTGCTCCCACGACAACAGTGGCCTCGGAGCCTGGCATGGGGCTGGCAGGCTCACCTTCAGGCTCCGTCTCAGATTACCCTTCCCATCAGGGTTAGGGTTAGGGTTAGGGTTAGGGTTAGGAGAGAGAGGAAGCGTGGAGGCCCAGGTGGAGTGGGTCTGCAGAGGGCATGCCAAAGGGAATGCGGGGCTGCCCCAACATTGCTCCCACGACAACAGTGGCCTCGGAGCCTGGCATGGGGCTGGCAGGCTCACCTTCAGGCTCCGTCTCAGATTACCCTTCCCATCAGGGTTAGGGTTAGGGTTAGGGTTAGGGTTAGGAGAGAGAGGAAGCGTGGAGGCCCAGGTGGAGTGGGTCTGCAGAGGGCATGCCAAAGGGAATGCGGGGCTGCCCCAACATTGCTCCCACGACAACAGTGGCCTCGGAGCCTGGCATGGGGCTGGCAGGCTCACCTTCAGGCTCCGTCTCAGATTACCCTTCCCATCAGGGTTAGGGTTAGGGTTAGGGTTAGGGTTAGGAGAGAGAGGAAGCGTTGAGGCCCAGGTGGAGTGGGGCTGCAGAGGGCATGCCAAAGGGAATGCGGGGCTGCCCCAACATTGCTCCCAGGACAACAGTGGCCTCGGAGCCTGGCATGGGGCTGGTGGGCTCACCTTCAGGCTCCGTCTCAGATTACCCTTCCCATCAGGGTTAGGGTTAGGGTTAGGGTTAGGGTTAGGGTTAGGAGAGAGAGGAAGCGTGGAGGCCCAGGTGGAGTGGGGCTGCAGAGGGCATGCCAAAGGGAATGCGGGGCTGCCCCAACATTGCTCCCACGACAACAGTGGCCTCGGAGCCTGGCATGGGGCTGGTGGGCTCACCTTCAGGCTCCGTCTCAGATTACCCTTCCCATCAGGGTTAGGGTTAGGGTTAGGGTTAGGGTTAGGAGAGAGAGGAAGCGTGGAGGCCCAGGTGGAGTGGGTCTGCAGAGGGCATGCCAAAGGGAATGCGGGGCTGCCCCAACATTGCTCCCACGACAACAGTGGCGTCGGAGCCTGGCATGGGGCTGGTGGGCTCACCTTCAGGCTCCGTCTCAGATTACCCTTCCCATCAGGGTTAGGGTTAGGGTTAGGGTTAGGGTTAGGGTTAGGGTTAGGAGAGAGAGGAAGCGTGGAGGCCCAGGTGGAGTGGGTCTGCAGAGGGCATGCCAAAGGGAATGCGGGGCTGCCCCAACATTGCTCCCACGACAACAGTGGCCTCGGAGCCTGGCATGGGGCTGGTGGGCTCACCTTCAGGCTCCGTCTCAGATTACCCTTCCCATCAGGGTTAGGGTTAGGGTTAGGGTTAGGGTTAGGGTTAGGGTTAGGGTTAGGGTTAGGGTTAGGAGAGAGAGGAAGCGTGGAGGCCCAGGTGGAGTGGGGCTGCAGAGGGCATGCCAAAGGGAATGCGGGGCTGCCCCAACATTGCTCCCACGACAACAGTGGCCTCGGAGCCTGGCATGGGGCTGGCGGGCTCACCTTCAGGCTCCGTCTCAGATTACCCTTCCCATCAGGGTTAGGGTTAGGGTTAGGGTTAGGGTTCGGGTTAGGGTTAGGGTTAGGAGAGAGAGGAAGCGTGGAGGCCCAGGTGGAGTGGGGCTGCAGAGGGCATGCCAAAGGGAATGCGGGGCTGCCCCAACATTGCTCCCACGACAACAGTGGCCTCGGAGCCTGGCATGGGGCTGGCAGGCTCACCTTCAGGCTCCGTCTCAGATTACCCTTCCCATCAGGGTTAGGGTTAGGGTTAGGGTTAGGGTTAGGAGAGAGAGGAAGCGTGGAGGCCCAGGTGGAGTGGGTCTGCAGAGGGCATGCCAAAGGGAATGCGGGGCTGCCCCAACATTGCTCCCACGACAACAGTGGCCTCGGAGCCTGGCATGGGGCTGGCAGGCTCACCTTCAGGCTCCGTCTCAGATTACCCTTCCCATCAGGGTTAGGGTTAGGGTTAGGGTTAGGGTTAGGGTTAGGAGAGAGAGGAAGCGTGGAGGCCCAGGTGGAGTGGGGCTGCAGAGGGCATGCCAAAGGGAATGCGGGGCTGCCCCAACATTGCTCCCACGACAACAGTGGCCTCGGAGCCTGGCATGGGGCTGGTGGGCTCACCTTCAGGCTCCGTCTCAGATTACCCTTCCCATCAGGGTTAGGGTTAGGGTTAGGGTTAGGGTTAGGGTTAGGGTTAGGGTTAGGAGAGAGAGGAAGCGTGGAGGCCCAGGTGGAGTGGGTCTGCAGAGGGCATGCCAAAGGGAATGCGGGGCTGCCCCAACATTGCTCCCACGACAACAGTGGCCTCGGAGCCTGGCATGGGGCTGGCAGGCTCACCTTCAGGCTCCGTCTCAGATTACACTTCCCATCAGGGTTAGGGTTAGGGTTAGGGTTAGGGTTAGGAGAAAGAGGAAGCGTGGAGGCCCAGGTGGAGTGGGGCTGCAGAGGGCATGCCAAAGGGAATGCGGGGCTGCCCCAACATTGCTCCCACGACAACAGTGGCCTCAGAGCCTGGCATGGGGCTGGCAGGCTCACCTTCAGGCTCCGTCTCAGATTACACTTCCCATCAGGGTTAGGTTTAGGGTTAGGGTTACGGTTAGGAGAGAGAGGAAGCGTGGAGGCCCAGGTGGAGTGGGGCTGCAGAGGGCATGCCAAAGGGAATGCGGGGCTGCCCCAACATTGCTCCCACGACAACAGTGGCCTCGGAGCCTGGCATGGGGCTGGTGGGCTCACCTTCAGGCTCCATCTCAGATTACACTTCCCATCAGGGTTAGGGTTAGGGTTAGGGTTAGGGTTAGGAGAGAGAGGAAGCGTGGAGGCCCAGGTGGAGTGGGTCTGCAGAGGGCATGCCAAAGGGAATGCGGGGCTGCCCCAACATTGCTCCCACGACAACAGTGGCGTCGGAGCCTGGCATGGGGCTGGCAGGCTCACCTTCAGGCTCCGTCTCAGATTACCCTTCCCATCAGGGTTAGGGTTAGGGTTAGGGTTAGGAGAGAGAGGAAGCGTTGAGGCCCAGGTGGAGTGGGGCTGCAGAGGGCATGCCAAAGGGAATGCGGGGCTGCCCCAACATTGCTCCCACGACAACAGTGGCCTCGGAGCCTGGCATGGGGCTGGTGGGCTCACCTTCAGGCTCCGTCTCAGATTACCCTTCCCATCAGGGTTAGGGTTAGGGTTAGGGTTAGGGTTAGGAGAGAGAGGAAGCGTGGAGGCCCAGGTGGAGTGGGGCTGCAGAGGGCATGCCAAAGGGAATGCGGGGCTGCCCCAACATTGCTCCCACGACAACAGTGGCCTCGGAGCCTGGCATGGGGCTGGCAGGCTCACCTTCAGGCTCCGTCTCAGATTACCCTTCCCATCAGGGTTAGGGTTAGGGTTAGGGTTAGGAGAGAGAGGAAGCGTGGAGGCCCAGGTGGAGTGGGGCTGCAGAGGGCATGCCAAAGGGAATGCGGGGCTGCCCCAACATTGCTCCCACGACAACAGTGGCCTCGGAGCCTGGCATGGGGCTGGTGGGCTCACCTTCAGGCTCCGTCTCAGATTACCCTTCCCATCAGGGTTAGGGTTAGGGTTAGGGTTAGGGTTAGGAGAGAGAGGAAGCGTGGAGGCCCAGGTGGAGTGGGTCTGCAGAGGGCATGCCAAAGGGAATGCGGGGCTGCCCCAACATTGCTCCCACGACAACAGTGGCCTCGGAGCCTGGCATGGGGCTGGCAGGCTCACCTTCAGGCTCCGTCTCAGATTACCCTTCCCATCAGGGTTAGGGTTAGGGTTAGGGTTAGGAGAGAGAGGAAGCGTGGAGGCTCAGGTGGAGTGGGGCTGCAGAGGGCATGCCAAAGGGAATGCGGGGCTGCCCCAACATTGCTCCCACGACAACAGTGGCCTCGGAGCCTGGCATAGGGCTGGTGGGCTCACCTTCAGGCTCCGTCTCAGATTACCCTTCCCATCAGGGTTAGGGTTAGGGTTAGGGTTAGGGTTAGGGTTAGGGTTAGGGTTAGGGTTAGGAGAGAGAGGAAGCGTGGAGGCCCAGGTGGAGTGGGGCTGCAGAGGGCATGCCAAAGGGAATGCGGGGCTGCCCCAACATTGCTCCCACGACAACAGTGGCCTCGGAGCCTGGCATGGGGCTGGCAGGCTCACCTTCAGGCTCCGTCTCAGATTACACTTCCCATCAGGGTTAGGGTTAGGGTTAGGGTTAGGGTTAGGAGAGAGAGGAAGCGTGGAGGCCCAGGTGGAGTGGGGCTGCAGAGGGCATGCCAAAGGGAATGCGGGGCTGCCCCAACATTGCTCCCACGACAACAGTGGCCTCAGAGCCTGGCATGGGGCTGGTGGGCTCACCTTCAGGCTCCGTCTCAGATTACCCTTCCCATCAGGGTTAGGGTTAGGGTTAGGGTTAGGGTTAGGAGAGAGAGGAAGCGTGGAGGCCCAGGTGGAGTGGGTCTGCAGAGGGCATGCCAAAGGGAATGCGGGGCTGCCCCAACATTGCTCCCACGACAACAGTGGCCTCGGAGCCTGGCATGGGGCTGGCAGGCTCACCTTCAGGCTCCGTCTCAGATTACCCTTCCCATCAGGGTTAGGGTTAGGGTTAGGGTTAGGAGAGAGAGGAAGCGTGGAGGCTCAGGTGGAGTGGGGCTGCAGAGGGCATGCCAAAGGGAATGCGGGGCTGCCCCAACATTGCTCCCACGACAACAGTGGCCTCGGAGCCTGGCATAGGGCTGGTGGGCTCACCTTCAGGCTCCGTCTCAGATTACCCTTCCCATCAGGGTTAGGGTTAGGGTTAGGGTTAGGGTTAGGGTTAGGGTTAGGGTTAGGAGAGAGAGGAAGCGTGGAGGCCCAGGTGGAGTGGGGCTGCAGAGGGCATGCCAAAGGGAATGCGGGGCTGCCCCAACATTGCTCCCACGACAACAGTGGCCTCGGAGCCTGGCATGGGGCTGGCAGGCTCACCTTCAGGCTCCGTCTCAGATTACACTTCCCATCAGGGTTAGGGTTAGGGTTAGGGTTAGGGTTAGGAGAGAGAGGAAGCGTGGAGGCCCAGGTGGAGTGGGGCTGCAGAGGGCATGCCAAAGGGAATGCGGGGCTGCCCCAACATTGCTCCCACGACAACAGTGGCCTCAGAGCCTGGCATGGGGCTGGCAGGCTCACCTTCAGGCTCCGTCTCAGATTACACTTCCCATCAGGGTTAGGTTTAGGGTTAGGGTTAGGGTTAGGAGAGAGAGGAAGCGTGGAGGCCCAGGTGGAGTGGGTCTGCAGAGGGCATGCCAAAGGGAATGCGGGGCTGCCCCAACATTGCTCCCACGACAACAGTGGCCTCGGAGCCTGGCATGGGGCTGGTGGGCTCACCTTCAGGCTCCGTCTCAGATTACCCTTCCCATCAGGGTTAGGGTTAGGGTTAGGGTTAGGGTTAGGAGAGAGAGGAAGCGTGGAGGCCCAGGTGGAGTGGGGCTGCAGAGGGCATGCCAAAGGGAATGCGGGGCTGCCCCAACATTGCTCCCACGACAACAGTGGCGTCGGAGCCTGGCATGGGGCTGGCAGGCTCACCTTCAGGCTCCGTCTCAGATTACCCTTCCCATCAGGGTTAGGGTTAGGGTTAGGGTTAGGAGAGAGAGGAAGCGTTGAGGCCCAGGTGGAGTGGGGCTGCAGAGGGCATGCCAAAGGGAATGCGGGGCTGCCCCAACATTGCTCCCACGACAACAGTGGCCTCGGAGCCTGGCATGGGGCTGGTGGGCTCACCTTCAGGCTCCGTCTCAGATTACCCTTCCCATCAGGGTTAGGGTTAGGGTTAGGGTTAGGGTTAGGAGAGAGAGGAAGCGTGGAGGCCCAGGTGGAGTGGGGCTGCAGAGGGCATGCCAAAGGGAATGCGGGGCTGCCCCAACATTGCTCCCACGACAACAGTGGCCTCGGAGCCTGGCATGGGGCTGGCAGGCTCACCTTCAGGCTCCGTCTCAGATTACCCTTCCCATCAGGGTTAGGGTTAGGGTTAGGGTTAGGAGAGAGAGGAAGCGTGGAGGCCCAGGTGGAGTGGGGCTGCAGAGGGCATGCCAAAGGGAATGCGGGGCTGCCCCAACATTGCTCCCACGACAACAGTGGCCTCGGAGCCTGGCATGGGGCTGGCAGGCTCACCTTCAGGCTCCATCTCAGATTACCCTTCCCATCAGGGTTAGGGTTAGGGTTAGGGTTAGGGTTAGGGTTAGGAGAGAGAGGAAGCGTGGAGGCCCAGGTGGAGTGGGGCTGCAGAGGGCATGCCAAAGGGAATGCGGGGCTGCCCCAACATTGCTCCCACGACAACAGTGGCCTCGGAGCCTGGCATGGGGCTGGCAGCCTCACCTTCAGGCTCCGTCTCAGATTACCCTTCCCATCAGGGTTAGGGTTAGGGTTAGGGTTAGGGTTAGGGTTAGGGTTAGGGTTAGGGTTAGGAGAGAGAGGAAGCGTGGAGGCCCAGGTGGAGTGGGTCTGCAGAGGGCATGCCAAAGGGAATGCGGGGCTGCCCCAACATTGCTCCCACGACAACAGTGGCCTCGGAGCCTGGCATGGGGCTGGCAGGCTCACCTGCAGGCTCCGTCTCAGATTACCCTTCCCATCAGGGTTAGGGTTAGGGTTAGGGTTAGGGTTAGGAGAGAGAGGAATCGTGGAGGCCCAGGTGGAGTGGGGCTGCAGAGCGCATGCCAAAGGGAATGCGGGGCTGCCCCAACATTGCTCCCACGACAACAGTGGCCTCGGAGCCTGGCATGGGGCTGGCAGGCTCACCTTCAGGCTCCGTCTCAGATTACCCTTCCCATCAGGGTTAGGGTTAGGGTTAGGGTTAGGAGAGAGAGGAAGCGTGGAGGCCCAGGTGGAGTGGGTCTGCAGAGGGCATGCCAAAGGGAATGCGGGGCTGCCCCAACATTGCTCCCACGACAACAGTGGCCTCGGAGCCTGGCATGGGGCTGGCAGGCTCACCTTCAGGCTCCATCTCAGATTACACTTCCCATCAGGGTTAGGTTTAGGGTTAGGGTTAGGGTTAGGAGAGAGAGGAAGCGTGGAGGCCCAGGTGGAGTGGGGCTGCAGAGGGCATGCCAAAGGAAATGCGGGGCTGCCCCAACATTGCTCCCACGACAACAGTGGCCTCGGAGCCTGGCATGGGGCTGGTGGGCTCACCTTCAGGCTCCGTCTCAGATTACCCTTCCCATCAGGGTTAGGGTTAGGGTTAGGGTTAGGGTTAGGAGAGAGAGGAAGCGTGGAGGCCCAGGTGGAGTGGGGCTGCAGAGGGCATGCCAAAGGGAATGCGGGGCTGCCCCAACATTGCTCCCACGACAACAGTGGCGTCGGAGCCTGGCATGGGGCTGGCAGGCTCACCTTCAGGCTCCGTCTCAGATTACCCTTCCCATCAGGGTTAGGGTTAGGGTTAGGGTTAGGAGAGAGAGGAAGCGTGGAGGCCCAGGTGGAGTGGGGCTGCAGAGGGCATGCCAAAGGGAATGCGGGGCTGCCCCAACATTGCTCCCACGACAACAGTGGCCTCGGAGCCTGGCATGGGGCTGGTGGGCTCACCTTCAGGCTCCGTCTCAGATTACCCTTCCCATCAGGGTTAGGGTTAGGGTTAGGGTTAGGGTTAGGGTTAGGAGAGAGAGGAAGCGTGGAGGCCCAGGTGGAGTGGGGCTGCAGAGGGCATGCCAAAGGGAATGCGGGGCTGCCCCAACATTGCTCCCACGACAACAGTGGCCTCGGAGCCTGGCATGGGGCTGGTGGGCTCACCTTCAGGCTCCGTCTCAGATTACCCTTCCCATCAGGGTTAGGGTTAGGGTTAGGGTTAGGGTTAGGGTTAGGGTTAGGGTTAGGAGAGAGAGGAAGCGTGGAGGCCCAGGTGGAGTGGGGCTGCAGAGGGCATGCCAAAGGGAATGCGGGGCTGCCCCAACATTGCTCCCACGACAACAGTGGCCTCGGAGCCTGGCATGGGGCTGGTGGGCTCACCTTCAGGCTCCGTCTCAGATTACCCTTCCCATCAGGGTTAGGGTTAGGGTTAGGGTTAGGGTTAGGGTTAGGGTTAGGGTTAGGGTTAGGAGAGAGAGGAAGCGTGGAGGCCCAGGTGGAGTGGGTCTGCAGAGGGCATGCCAAAGGGAATGCGGGGCTGCCCCAACATTGCTCCCACGACAACAGTGGCCTCGGAGCCTGGCATGGGGCTGGCAGGCTCACCTGCAGGCTCCGTCTCAGATTACCCTTCCCATCAGGGTTAGGGTTAGGGTTAGGGTTAGGGTTAGGAGAGAGAGGAATCGTGGAGGCCCAGGTGGAGTGGGGCTGCAGAGCGCATGCCAAAGGGAATGCGGGGCTGCCCCAACATTGCTCCCACGACAACAGTGGCCTCGGAGCCTGGCATGGGGCTGGCAGGCTCACCTTCAGGCTCCGTCTCAGATTACCCTTCCCATCAGGGTTAGGGTTAGGGTTAGGGTTAGGAGAGAGAGGAAGCGTGGAGGCCCAGGTGGAGTGGGTCTGCAGAGGGCATGCCAAAGGGAATGCGGGGCTGCCCCAACATTGCTCCCACGACAACAGTGGCCTCGGAGCCTGGCATGGGGCTGGCAGGCTCACCTTCAGGCTCCATCTCAGATTACACTTCCCATCAGGGTTAGGTTTAGGGTTAGGGTTAGGGTTAGGAGAGAGAGGAAGCGTGGAGGCCCAGGTGGAGTGGGGCTGCAGAGGGCATGCCAAAGGAAATGCGGGGCTGCCCCAACATTGCTCCCACGACAACAGTGGCCTCGGAGCCTGGCATGGGGCTGGTGGGCTCACCTTCAGGCTCCGTCTCAGATTACCCTTCCCATCAGGGTTAGGGTTAGGGTTAGGGTTAGGGTCAGGAGAGAGAGGAAGCGTGGAGGCCCAGGTGGAGTGGGGCTGCAGAGGGCATGCCAAAGGGAATGCGGGGCTGCCCCAACATTGCTCCCACGACAACAGTGGCGTCGGAGCCTGGCATGGGGCTGGCAGGCTCACCTTCAGGCTCCGTCTCAGATTACCCTTCCCATCAGGGTTAGGGTTAGGGTTAGGGTTAGGAGAGAGAGGAAGCGTGGAGGCCCAGGTGGAGTGGGGCTGCAGAGGGCATGCCAAAGGGAATGCGGGGCTGCCCCAACATTGCTCCCACGACAACAGTGGCCTCGGAGCCTGGCATGGGGCTGGTGGGCTCACCTTCAGGCTCCGTCTCAGATTACCCTTCCCATCAGGGTTAGGGTTAGGGTTAGGGTTAGGGTTAGGGTTAGGAGAGAGAGGAAGCGTGGAGGCCCAGGTGGAGTGGGGCTGCAGAGGGCATGCCAAAGGGAATGCGGGGCTGCCCCAACATTGCTCCCACGACAACAGTGGCCTCGGAGCCTGGCATGGGGCTGGTGGGCTCACCTTCAGGCTCCGTCTCAGATTACCCTTCCCATCAGGGTTAGGGTTAGGGTTAGGGTTAGGGTTAGGGTTAGGGTTAGGGTTAGGAGAGAGAGGAAGCGTGGAGGCCCAGGTGGAGTGGGTCTGCAGAGGGCATGCCAAAGGGAATGCGGGGCTGCCCCAACATTGCTCCCACGACAACAGTGGCCTCGGAGCCTGGCATGGGGCTGGCAGGCTCACCTTCAGGCTCCGTCTCAGATTACCCTTCCCATCAGGGTTAGGGTTAGGGTTAGGGTTAGGGTTAGGAGAGAGAGGAAGCGTTGAGGCCCAGGTGGAGTGGGGCTGCAGAGGGCATGCCAAAGGGAATGCGGGGCTGCCCCAACATTGCTCCCACGACAACAGTGGCCTTGGAGCCTGGCATGGGGCTGGTGGGCTCACCTTCAGGCTCCGTCTCAGATTACCCTTCCCATCAGGGTTAGGGTTAGGGTTAGGGTTAGGGTTAGGGTTAGGAGAGAGAGGAAGCGTGGAGGCCCAGGTGGAGTGGGGCTGCAGAGGGCATGCCAAAGGGAATGCGGGGCTGCCCCAACATTGCTCCCACGACAACAGTGGCCTCGGAGCCTGGCATGGGGCTGGTGGGCTCACCTTCAGGCTCCGTCTCAGATTACCCTTCCCATCAGGGTTAGGGTTAGGGTTAGGGTTAGGGTTAGGAGAGAGAGGAAGCGTGGAGGCCCAGGTGGAGTGGGGCTGCAGAGGGCATGCCAAAGGGAATGCGGGGCTGCCCCAACATTGCTCCCACGACAACAGTGGCCTCGGAGCCTGGCATGGGGCTGGCAGGCTCACCTTCAGGCTCCGTCTCAGATTACCCTTCCCATCAGGGTTAGGGTTAGGGTTAGGGTTAGGGTTAGGGTTAGGGTTAGGGTTAGGAGAGAGAGGAAGCGTGGAGGCCCAGGTGGAGTGGGTCTGCAGAGGGCATGCCAAAGGGAATGCGGGGCTGCCCCAACAGTGCTCCCACGACAACAGTGGCCTCGGAGCCTGGCATGGGGCTGGCGGGCTCACCTTCAGGCTCCGTCTCAGATTACCCTTCCCATCAGGGTTAGGGTTAGGGTTAGGGTTAGGGTTAGGGTTAGGGTTAGGAGAGAGAGGAAGCGTGGAGGCCCAGGTGGAGTGGGGCTGCAGAGGGCATGCCAAAGGGAATGCGGGGCTGCCCCAACATTGCTCCCACGACAACAGTGGCCTCGGAGCCTGGCATGGGGCTGGCAGGCTCACCTTCAGGCTCCGTCTCAGATTACCCTTCCCATCAGGGTTAGGGTTAGGGTTAGGGTTAGGGTTAGGGTTAGGGTTAGGGTTAGGAGAGAGAGGAAGCGTGGAGGCCCAGGTGGAGTGGGGCTGCAGAGGGCATGCCAAAGGGAATGCGGGGCTGCCCCAACATTGCTCCCACGACAACAGTGGCCTCGGAGCCTGGCATGGGGCTGGCAGGCTCACCTTCAGGCTCCGTCTCAGATTACCCTTCCCATCAGGGTTAGGGTTAGGGTTAGGGTTAGGAGAGAGAGGAAGCGTGGAGGCCCAGGTGGAGTGGGTCTGCAGAGGGCATGCCAAAGGGAATGCGGGGCTGCCCCAACATTGCTCCCACGACAACAGTGGCCTCGGAGCCTGGCATGGGGCTGGTGGGCTCACCTTCAGGCTCCGTCTCAGATTACCCTTCCCATCAGGGTTAGGGTTAGGGTTAGGGTTAGGGTTAGGAGAGAGAGGAAGCGTGGAGGCCCAGGTGGAGTGGGTCTGCAGAGGGCATGCCAAAGGGAATGCGGGGCTGCCCCAACATTGCTCCCACGACAACAGTGGCCTCGGAGCCTGGCATGGGGCTGGCAGGCTCACCTTCAGGCTCCATCTCAGATTACCCTTCCCATCAGGGTTAGGGTTAGGGTTAGGGTTAGGGTTAGGGTTAGGAGAGAGAGGAAGCGTGGAGGCCCAGGTGGAGTGGGGCTGCAGAGGGCATGCCAAAGGGAATGCGGGGCTGCCCCAACATTGCTCCCACGACAACAGTGGCCTCGGAGCCTGGCATGGGGCTGGCAGGCTCACCTTCAGGCTCCGTCTCAGATTACCCTTCCCATCAGGGTTAGGGTTAGGGTTAGGGTTAGGGTTAGGGTTAGGAGAGAGAGGAAGCGTGGAGGCCCAGGTGGAGTGGGGCTGCAGAGGGCATGCCAAAGGGAATGCGGGGCTGCCCCAACATTGCTCCCACGACAACAGTGGCCTCGGAGCCTGGCATGGGGCTGGCAGGCTCACCTTCAGGCTCCGTCTCAGATTACCCTTCCCATCAGGGTTAGGGTTAGGGTTAGGGTTAGGGTTAGGAGAGAGAGGAAGCGTGGAGGCCCAGGTGGAGTGGGGCTGCAGAGGGCATGCCAAAGGGAATGCGGGGCTGCCCCAACATTGCTCCCACGACAACAGTGGCCTCGGAGCCTGGCATGGGGCTGGCAGGCTCACCTTCAGGCTCCGTCTCAGATTACCCTTCCCATCAGGGTTAGGGTTAGGGTTAGGGTTAGGGTTAGGAGAGAGAGGAAGCGTGGAGGCCCAGGTGGAGTGGGTCTGCAGAGGGCATGCCAAAGGGAATGCGGGGCTGCCCCAACATTGCTCCCACGACAACAGTGGCCTCGGAGCCTGGCATGGGGCTGGCAGGCTCACCTTCAGGCTCCGTCTCAGATTACACTTCCCATCAGGGTTAGGTTTAGGGTTAGGGTTAGGGTTAGGAGAGAGAGGAAGCGTGGAGGCCCAGGTGGAGTGGGTCTGCAGAGGGCATGCCAAAGGGAATGCGGGGCTGCCCCAACATTGCTCCCACGACAACAGTGGCCTCGGAGCCTGGCATGGGGCTGGTGGGCTCACCTTCAGGCTCCGTCTCAGATTACCCTTCCCATCAGGGTTAGGGTTAGGGTTAGGGTTAGGGTTAGGAGAGAGAGGAAGCGTGGAGGCCCAGGTGGAGTGGGGCTGCAGAGGGCATGCCAAAGGGAATGCGGGGCTGCCCCAACATTGCTCCCACGACAACAGTGGCCTCGGAGCCTGGCATGGGGCTGGCAGGCTCACCTTCAGGCTCCGTCTCAGATTACCCTTCCCATCAGGGTTAGGGTTAGGGTTAGGGTTAGGGTTAGGAGAGAGAGGAAGCGTTGAGGCCCAGGTGGAGTGGGGCTGCAGAGGGCATGCCAAAGGGAATGCGGGGCTGCCCCAACATTGCTCCCACGACAACAGTGGCCTCGGAGCCTGGCATGGGGCTGGTGGGCTCACCTTCAGGCTCCGTCTCAGATTACCCTTCCCATCAGGGTTAGGGTTAGGGTTAGGGTTAGGGTTAGGGTTAGGAGAGAGAGGAAGCGTGGAGGCCCAGGTGGAGTGGGGCTGCAGAGGGCATGCCAAAGGGAATGCGGGGCTGCCCCAACATTGCTCCCACGACAACAGTGGCGTCGGAGCCTGGCATGGGGCTGGTGGGCTCACCTTCAGGCTCCGTCTCAGATTACCCTTCCCATCAGGGTTAGGGTTAGGGTTAGGGTTAGGGTTAGGGTTAGGGTTAGGAGAGAGAGGAAGCGTGGAGGCCCAGGTGGAGTGGGTCTGCAGAGGGCATGCCAAAGGGAATGCGGGGCTGCCCCAACATTGCTCCCACGACAACAGTGGCCTCGGAGCCTGGCATGGGGCTGGCAGGCTCACCTTCAGGCTCCGTCTCAGATTACCCTTCCCATCAGGGTTAGGGTTAGGGTTAGGGTTAGGAGAGAGAGGAAGCGTGGAGGCCCAGGTGGAGTGGGGCTGCAGAGGGCATGCCAAAGGGAATGCGGGGCTGCCCCAACATTGCTCCCACGACAACAGTGGCCTCGGAGCCTGGCATGGGGCTGGCAGGCTCACCTTCAGGCTCCATCTCAGATTACCCTTCCCATCAGGGTTAGGGTTAGGGTTAGGGTTAGGGTTAGGGTTAGGAGAGAGAGGAAGCGTGGAGGCCCAGGTGGAGTGGGTCTGCAGAGGGCATGCCAAAGGGAATGCGGGGCTGCCCCAACATTGCTCCCACGACAACAGTGGCCTCGGAGCCTGGCATGGGGCTGGCAGGCTCACCT
>NC_090943.1:140116763-140121763 GCF_040807025.1 Struthio camelus | reverse complement strand
TCAGGCTCCGTCTCAGATTACCCTTCCCATCAGGGTTAGGGTTAGGGTTAGGGTTAGGGTTAGGAGAGAGAGGAAGCGTGGAGGCCCAGGTGGAGTGGGTCTGCAGAGCGCATGCCAAAGGGAATGCGGGGCTGCCCCAACATTGCTCCCACGACAACAGTGGCCTCGGAGCCTGGCATGGGGCTGGCAGGCTCACCTTCAGGCTCCGTCTCAGATTACCCTTCCCATCAGGGTTAGGGTTAGGGTTAGGGTTAGGGTTAGGAGAGAGAGGAAGCGTGGAGGCCCAGGTGGAGTGGGTCTGCAGAGGGCATGCCAAAGGGAATGCGGGGCTGCCCCAACATTGCTCCCACGACAACAGTGGCCTCGGAGCCTGGCATGGGGCTGGTGGGCTCACCTTCAGGCTCCGTCTCAGATTACCCTTCCCATCAGGGTTAGGGTTAGGGTTAGGGTTAGGGTTAGGGTTAGGAGAGAGAGGAAGCGTGGAGGCCCAGGTGGAGTGGGTCTGCAGAGGGCATGCCAAAGGGAATGCGGGGCTGCCCCAACATTGCTCCCACGACAACAGTGGCCTCGGAGCCTGGCATGGGGCTGGTGGGCTCACCTTCAGGCTCCGTCTCAGATTACCCTTCCCATCAGGGTTAGGGTTAGGGTTAGGGTTAGGGTTAGGGTTAGGAGAGAGAGGAAGCGTGGAGGCCCAGGTGGAGTGGGTCTGCAGAGGGCATGCCAAAGGGAATGCGGGGCTGCCCCAACATTGCTCCCACGACAACAGTGGCCTCGGAGCCTGGCATGGGGCTGGTGGGCTCACCTTCAGGCTCCGTCTCAGATTACCCTTCCCATCAGGGTTAGGGTTAGGGTTAGGGTTAGGGTTAGGGTTAGGGTTAGGGTTAGGGTTAGGGTTAGGGTTAGGGTTAGGAGAGAGAGGAAGCGTGGAGGCCCAGGTGGAGTGGGGCTGCAGAGGGCATGCCAAAGGGAATGCGGGGCTGCCCCAACATTGCTCCCACGACAACAGTGGCCTCGGAGCCTGGCATGGGGCTGGCAGGCTCACCTTCAGGCTCCGTCTCAGATTACCCTTCCCATCAGGGTTAGGGTTAGGGTTAGGGTTAGGGTTAGGGTTAGGGTTAGGGTTAGGGTTAGGAGAGAGAGGAAGCGTGGAGGCCCAGGTGGAGTGGGGCTGCAGAGGGCATGCCAAAGGGAATGCGGGGCTGCCCCAACAGTGCTCCCACGACAACAGTGGCCTCGGAGCCTGGCATGGGGCTGGCAGGCTCACCTTCAGGCTCCGTCTCAGATTACCCTTCCCATCAGGGTTAGGGTTAGGGTTAGGGTTAGGGTTAGGGTTAGGGTTAGGGTTAGGGTTAGGGTTAGGAGAGAGAGGAAGCGTGGAGGCCCAGGTGGAGTGGGTCTGCAGAGGGCATGCCAAAGGGAATGCGGGGCTGCCCCAACATTGCTCCCACGACAACAGTGGCCTCGGAGCCTGGCATGGGGCTGGTGGGCTCACCTTCAGGCTCCGTCTCAGATTACCCTTCCCATCAGGGTTAGGGTTAGGGTTAGGGTTAGGGTTAGGGTTAGGGTTAGGGTTAGGGTTAGGAGAGAGAGGAAGCGTGGAGGCCCAGGTGGAGTGGGTCTGCAGAGCGCATGCCAAAGGGAATGCGGGGCTGCCCCAACATTGCTCCCACGACAACAGTGGCCTCGGAGCCTGGCATGGGGCTGGCAGGCTCACCTTCAGGCTCCGTCTCAGATTACCCTTCCCATCAGGGTTAGGGTTAGGGTTAGGGTTAGGGTTAGGGTTAGGGTTAGGGTTAGGGTTAGGGTTAGGAGAGAGAGGAATCGTGGAGGCCCAGGTGGAGTGGGGCTGCAGAGGGCATGCCAAAGGGAATGCGGGGCTGCCCCAACATTGCTCCCACGATAACAGTGGCCTCGGAGCCTGGCATGGGGCTGGCAGACTCACCTTCAGGCTCCGTCTCAGATTACCCTTCCCATCAGGGTTAGGGTTAGGGTTAGGGTTAGGAGAGAGAGGAAGCGTGGAGGCCCAGGTGGAGTGGGGCTGCAGAGGGCATGCCAAAGGGAATGCGGGGCTGCCCCAACATTGCTCCCACGACAACAGTGGCCTCGGAGCCTGGCATGGGGCTGGCGGGCTCACCTTCAGGCTCCGTCTCAGATTACCCTTCCCATCAGGGTTAGGGTTAGGGTTAGGGTTAGGGTTAGGGTTAGGAGAGAGAGGAAGCGTGGAGGCCCAGGTGGAGTGGGGCTGCAGAGGGCATGCCAAAGGGAATGCGGGGCTGCCCCAACATTGCTCCCACGACAACAGTGGCCTCGGAGCCTGGCATGGGGCTGGCAGGCTCACCTTCAGGCTCCGTCTCAGTTTACCCTTCCCATCAGGGTTAGGGTTAGGGTTAGGGTTAGGAGAGAGAGGAAGCGTGGAGGCCCAGGTGGAGTGGGGCTGCAGAGGGCATGCCAAAGGGAATGCGGGGCTGCCCCAACATTGCTCCCACGACAACAGTGGCCTCGGAGACTGGCATGGGGCTAGTGGGCTCACCTTCAGGCTCCGTCTCAGATTACCCTTCCCATCAGGGTTAGGGTTAGGGTTAGGGTTAGGGTTAGGGTTAGGGTTAGGAGAGAGAGGAAGCGTGGAGGCCCAGGTGGAGTGGGGCTGCAGAGGGCATGCCAAAGGGAATGCGGGGCTGCCCCAACATTGCTCCCACGACAACAGTGGCCTCGGAGCCTGGCATGGGGCTGGCGGGCTCACCTTCAGGCTCCGTCTCAGATTACCCTTCCCATCAGGGTTAGGGTTAGGGTTAGGGTTAGGGTTAGGGTTAGGGTTAGGGTTAGGGTTAGGGTTAGGGTTAGGAGAGAGAGGAAGCGTGGAGGCCCAGGTGGAGTGGGGCTGCAGAGGGCATGCCAAAGGGAATGCGGGGCTGCCCCAACATTGCTCCCACGACAACAGTGGCCTCGGAGCCTGGCATGGGGCTGGCAGGCTCACCTTCAGGCTCCGTCTCAGATTACCCTTCCCATCAGGGTTAGGGTTAGGGTTAGGGTTAGGAGAGAGAGGAAGCGTGGAGGCCCAGGTGGAGTGGGTCTGCAGAGGGCATGCCAAAGGGAATGCGGGGCTGCCCCAACATTGCTCCCACGACAACAGTGGCCTCGGAGCCTGGCATGGGGCTGGCAGGCTCACCTTCAGGCTCCGTCTCAGATTACCCTTCCCATCAGGGTTAGGGTTAGGGTTAGGGTTAGGGTTAGGGTTAGGAGAGAGAGGAAGCGTGGAGGCCCAGGTGGAGTGGGTCTGCAGAGGGCATGCCAAAGGGAATGCGGGGCTGCCCCAACATTGCTCCCACGACAACAGTGGCCTCGGAGCCTGGCATGGGGCTGGTGGGCTCACCTTCAGGCTCCGTCTCAGTTTACCCTTCCCATCAGGGTTAGGGTTAGGGTTAGGGTTAGGAGAGAGAGGAAGCGTGGAGGCCCAGGTGGAGTGGGGCTGCAGAGGGCATGCCAAAGGGAATGCGGGGCTGCCCCAACATTGCTCCCACGACAACAGTGGCCTCGGAGCCTGGCATGGGGCTGGTGGGCTCACCTTCAGGCTCCGTCTCAGATTACCCTTCCCATCAGGGTTAGGGTTAGGGTTAGGGTTAGGGTTAGGAGAGAGAGGAAGCGTGGAGGCCCAGGTGGAGTGGGGCTGCAGAGGGCATGCCAAAGGGAATGCGGGGCTGCCCCAACATTGCTCCCACGACAACAGTGGCCTCGGAGCCTGGCATGGGGCTGGTGGGCTCACCTTCAGGCTCCGTCTCAGATTACCCTTCCCATCAGGGTTAGGGTTAGGGTTAGGGTTAGGGTTAGGGTTAGGGTTAGGAGAGAGAGGAAGCGTGGAGGCCCAGGTGGAGTGGGGCTGCAGAGCGCATGCCAAAGGGAATGCGGGGCTGCCCCAACATTGCTCCCACGACAACAGTGGCCTCGGAGCCTGGCATGGGGCTGGCAGGCTCACCTTCAGGCTCCGTCTCAGATTACCCTTCCCATCAGGGTTAGGGTTAGGGTTAGGGTTAGGGTTAGGGTTAGGGTTAGGGTTAGGGTTAGGGTTAGGGTTAGGGTTAGGAGAGAGAGGAAGCGTGGAGGCCCAGGTGGAGTGGGTCTGCAGAGGGCATGCCAAAGGGAATGCGGGGCTGCCCCAACATTGCTCCCACGACAACAGTGGCCTCGGAGCCTGGCATGGGGCTGGCAGGCTCACCTTCAGGCTCCATCTCAGATTACCCTTCCCATCAGGGTTAGGGTTAGGGTTAGGGTTAGGAGAGAGAGGAAGCGTGGAGGCCCAGGTGGAGTGGGGCTGCAGAGGGCATGCCAAAGGGAATGCGGGGCTGCCCCAACATTGCTCCCACGACAACAGTGGCCTCGGAGCCTGGCATGGGGCTGGCAGGCTCACCTTCAGGCTCCGTCTCAGATTACCCTTCCCATCAGGGTTAGGGTTAGGGTTAGGGTTAGGGTTAGGGTTAGGAGAGAGAGGAAGCGTGGAGGCCCAGGTGGAGTGGGGCTGCAGAGCGCATGCCAAAGGGAATGCGGGGCTGCCCCAACATTGCTCCCACGACAACAGTGGCCTCGGAGCCTGGCATGGGGCTGGCGGGCTCACCTTCAGGCTCCGTCTCAGTTTACCCTTCCCATCAGGGTTAGGGTTAGGGTTAGGGTTAGGAGAGAGAGGAAGCGTGGAGGCCCAGGTGGAGTGGGGCTGCAGAGGGCATGCCAAAGGGAATGCGGGGCTGCCCCAACATTGCTCCCACGACAACAGTGGCCTCGGAGCCTGGCATGGGGCTGGTGGGCTCACCTTCAGGCTCCGTCTCAGATTACCCTTCCCATCAGGGTTAGGGTTAGGGTTAGGGTTAGGGTTAGGGTTAGTGTTAGGAGAGAGAGGAAGCGTGGAGGCCCAGGTGGAGTGGGTCTGCAGAGGGCATGCCAAAGGGAATGCGGGGCTGCCCCAACATTGCTCCCACGACAACAGTGGCCTCGGAGCCTGGCATGGGGCTGGT
>NC_090943.1:140089263-140104263 GCF_040807025.1 Struthio camelus | reverse complement strand
CTGCCCCAACATTGCTCCCACGACAACAGTGGCCTCGGAGCCTGGCATGGGGCTGGCAGGCTCACCTTCAGGCTCCGTCTCAGATTACCCTTCCCATCAGGGTTAGGGTTAGGGTTAGGGTTAGGGTTAGGGTTAGGGTTAGGGTTAGGGTTAGGGTTAGGGTTAGGGTTAGGAGAGAGAGGAAGCGTGGAGGCCCAGGTGGAGTGGGTCTGCAGAGGGCATGCCAAAGGGAATGCGGGGCTGCCCCAACATTGCTCCCACGACAACAGTGGCCTCGGAGCCTGGCATGGGGCTGGCAGGCTCACCTTCAGGCTCCGTCTCAGATTACCCTTCCCATCAGGGTTAGGGTTAGGGTTAGGGTTAGGAGAGAGAGGAAGCGTGGAGGCCCAGGTGGAGTGGGTCTGCAGAGGGCATGCCAAAGGGAATGCGGGGCTGCCCCAACATTGCTCCCACGACAACAGTGGCCTCGGAGCCTGGCATGGGGCTGGCAGGCTCACCTTCAGGCTCCGTCTCAGATTACCCTTCCCATCAGGGTTAGGGTTAGGGTTAGGGTTAGGGTTAGGGTTAGGAGAGAGAGGAAGCGTGGAGGCCCAGGTGGAGTGGGTCTGCAGAGGGCATGCCAAAGGGAATGCGGGGCTGCCCCAACATTGCTCCCACGACAACAGTGGCCTCGGAGCCTGGCATGGGGCTGGTGGGCTCACCTTCAGGCTCCGTCTCAGATTACCCTTCCCATCAGGGTTAGGGTTAGGGTTAGGGTTAGGGTTAGGGTTAGGAGAGAGAGGAAGCGTGGAGGCCCAGGTGGAGTGGGTCTGCAGAGGGCATGCCAAAGGGAATGCGGGGCTGCCCCAACATTGCTCCCACGACAACAGTGGCCTCGGAGCCTGGCATGGGGCTGGTGGGCTCACCTTCAGGCTCCGTCTCAGATTACCCTTCCCATCAGGGTTAGGGTTAGGGTTAGGGTTAGGGTTAGGGTTAGGGTTAGGAGAGAGAGGAAGCGTGGAGGCCCAGGTGGAGTGGGTCTGCAGAGGGCATGCCAAAGGGAATGCGGGGCTGCCCCAACAGTGCTCCCACGACAACAGTGGCCTCGGAGCCTGGCATGGGGCTGGCAGGCTCACCTTCAGGCTCCGTCTCAGATTACCCTTCCCATCAGGGTTAGGGTTAGGGTTAGGGTTAGGGTTAGGGTTAGGAGAGAGAGGAAGCGTGGAGGCCCAGGTGGAGTGGGTCTGCAGAGGGCATGCCAAAGGGAATGCGGGGCTGCCCCAACATTGCTCCCACGACAACAGTGGCGTCGGAGCCTGGCATGGGGCTGGTGGGCTCACCTTCAGGCTCCGTCTCAGATTACCCTTCCCATCAGGGTTAGGGTTAGGGTTAGGGTTAGGGTTAGGGTTAGGGTTAGGGTTAGGAGAGAGAGGAAGCGTGGAGGCCCAGGTGGAGTGGGTCTGCAGAGGGCATGCCAAAGGGAATGCGGGGCTGCCCCAACATTGCTCCCACGACAACAGTGGCCTCGGAGCCTGGCATGGGGCTGGTGGGCTCACCTTCAGGCTCCGTCTCAGATTACCCTTCCCATCAGGGTTAGGGTTAGGGTTAGGGTTAGGGTTAGGGTTAGGATTAGGAGAGAGAGGAAGCGTGGAGGCCCAGGTGGAGTGGGGCTGCAGAGCGCATGCCAAAGGGAATGCGGGGCTGCCCCAACATTGCTCCCACGACAACAGTGGCCTCGGAGCCTGGCATGGGGCTGGCAGGCTCACCTTCAGGCTCCGTCTCAGATTACCCTTCCCATCAGGGTTAGGGTTAGGGTTAGGGTTAGGAGAGAGAGGAAGCGTGGAGGCCCAGGTGGAGTGGGTCTGCAGAGGGCATGCCAAAGGGAATGCGGGGCTGCCCCAACATTGCTCCCACGACAACAGTGGCCTCGGAGCCTGGCATGGGGCTGGCAGGCTCACCTTCAGGCTCCGTCTCAGATTACCCTTCCCATCAGGGTTAGGGTTAGGGTTAGGGTTAGGGTTAGGGTTAGGGTTAGGGTTAGGGTTAGGGTTAGGGTTAGGAGAGAGAGGAAGCGTGGAGGCCCAGGTGGAGTGGGTCTGCAGAGGGCATGCCAAAGGGAATGCGGGGCTGCCCCAACATTGCTCCCACGACAACAGTGGCCTCGGAGCCTGGCATGGGGCTGGCAGGCTCACCTTCAGGCTCCGTCTCAGATTACCCTTCCCATCAGGGTTAGGGTTAGGGTTAGGGTTAGGAGAGAGAGGAAGCGTGGAGGCCCAGGTGGAGTGGGTCTGCAGAGGGCATGCCAAAGGGAATGCGGGGCTGCCCCAACATTGCTCCCACGACAACAGTGGCCTCGGAGCCTGGCATGGGGCTGGCAGGCTCACCTTCAGGCTCCGTCTCAGATTACCCTTCCCATCAGGGTTAGGGTTAGGGTTAGGGTTAGGGTTAGGGTTAGGAGAGAGAGGAAGCGTGGAGGCCCAGGTGGAGTGGGTCTGCAGAGGGCATGCCAAAGGGAATGCGGGGCTGCCCCAACATTGCTCCCACGACAACAGTGGCCTCGGAGCCTGGCATGGGGCTGGTGGGCTCACCTTCAGGCTCCGTCTCAGATTACCCTTCCCATCAGGGTTAGGGTTAGGGTTAGGGTTAGGGTTAGGGTTAGGAGAGAGAGGAAGCGTGGAGGCCCAGGTGGAGTGGGGCTGCAGAGGGCATGCCAAAGGGAATGCGGGGCTGCCCCAACATTGCTCCCACGACAACAGTGGCCTCGGAGCCTGGCATGGGGCTGGTGGGCTCACCTTCAGGCTCCGTCTCAGATTACCCTTCCCATCAGGGTTAGGGTTAGGGTTAGGGTTAGGGTTAGGGTTAGGGTTAGGAGAGAGAGGAAGCGTGGAGGCCCAGGTGGAGTGGGTCTGCAGAGGGCATGCCAAAGGGAATGCGGGGCTGCCCCAACATTGCTCCCACGACAACAGTGGCCTCGGAGCCTGGCATGGGGCTGGTGGGCTCACCTTCAGGCTCCGTCTCAGATTACCCTTCCCATCAGGTCTAGGGTTAGGGTTAGGGTTAGGGTTAGGGTTAGGGTTAGGAGAGAGAGGAAGCGTGGAGGCCCAGGTGGAGTGGGGCTGCAGAGCGCATGCCAAAGGGAATGCGGGGCTGCCCCAACATTGCTCCCACGACAACAGTGGCCTCGGAGCCTGGCATGGGGCTGGCAGGCTCACCTTCAGGCTCCGTCTCAGATTACCCTTCCCATCAGGGTTAGGGTTAGGGTTAGGGTTAGGAGAGAGAGGAAGCGTGGAGGCCCAGGTGGAGTGGGTCTGCAGAGGGCATGCCAAAGGGAATGCGGGGCTGCCCCAACATTGCTCCCACGACAACAGTGGCCTCGGAGCCTGGCATGGGGCTGGCAGGCTCACCTTCAGGCTCCGTCTCAGATTACCCTTCCCATCAGGGTTAGGGTTAGGGTTAGGGTTAGGGTTAGGGTTAGGGTTAGGGTTAGGGTTAGGGTTAGGGTTAGGAGAGAGAGGAAGCGTGGAGGCCCAGGTGGAGTGGGTCTGCAGAGGGCATGCCAAAGGGAATGCGGGGCTGCCCCAACATTGCTCCCACGACAACAGTGGCCTCGGAGCCTGGCATGGGGCTGGCAGGCTCACCTTCAGGCTCCGTCTCAGATTACCCTTCCCATCAGGGTTAGGGTTAGGGTTAGGGTTAGGAGAGAGAGGAAGCGTGGAGGCCCAGGTGGAGTGGGTCTGCAGAGGGCATGCCAAAGGGAATGCGGGGCTGCCCCAACATTGCTCCCACGACAACAGTGGCCTCGGAGCCTGGCATGGGGCTGGCAGGCTCACCTTCAGGCTCCGTCTCAGATTACCCTTCCCATCAGGGTTAGGGTTAGGGTTAGGGTTAGGGTTAGGGTTAGGGTTAGGGTTAGGGTTAGGGTTAGGGTTAGGGTTAGGAGAGAGAGGAAGCGTGGAGGCCCAGGTGGAGTGGGTCTGCAGAGGGCATGCCAAAGGGAATGCGGGGCTGCCCCAACATTGCTCCCACGACAACAGTGGCCTCGGAGCCTGGCATGGGGCTGGCAGGCTCACCTTCAGGCTCCGTCTCAGATTACCCTTCCCATCAGGGTTAGGGTTAGGGTTAGGGTTAGGAGAGAGAGGAAGCGTGGAGGCCCAGGTGGAGTGGGGCTGCAGAGGGCATGCCAAAGGGAATGCGGGGCTGCCCCAACATTGCTCCCACGACAACAGTGGCCTCGGAGCCTGGCATGGGGCTGGCAGGCTCACCTTCAGGCTCCGTCTCAGATTACCCTTCCCATCAGGGTTAGGGTTAGGGTTAGGGTTAGGGTTAGGGTTAGGGTTAGGGTTAGGAGAGAGAGGAAGCGTGGAGGCCCAGGTGGAGTGGGTCTGCAGAGGGCATGCCAAAGGGAATGCGGGGCTGCCCCAACATTGCTCCCACGACAACAGTGGCCTCGGAGCCTGGCATGGGGCTGGCAGGCTCACCTTCAGGCTCCGTCTCAGATTACCCTTCCCATCAGGGTTAGGGTTAGGGTTAGGGTTAGGGTTAGGGTTAGGGTTAGGGTTAGGAGAGAGAGGAAGCGTGGAGGCCCAGGTGGAGTGGGTCTGCAGAGGGCATGCCAAAGGGAATGCGGGGCTGCCCCAACATTGCTCCCACGACAACAGTGGCCTCGGAGCCTGGCATGGGGCTGGCGGGCTCACCTTCAGGCTCCGTCTCAGATTACCCTTCCCATCAGGGCTAGGGTTAGGGTTAGGGTTAGGGTTAGGGTTAGGGTTAGGAGAGAGAGGAAGCGTGGAGGCCCAGGTGGAGTGGGGCTGCAGAGCGCATGCCAAAGGGAATGCGGGGCTGCCCCAACATTGCTCCCACGACAACAGTGGCCTCGGAGCCTGGCATGGGGCTGGCAGGCTCACCTTCAGGCTCCGTCTCAGATTACCCTTCCCATCAGGGTTAGGGTTAGGGTTAGGGTTAGGAGAGAGAGGAAGCGTGGAGGCCCAGGTGGAGTGGGTCTGCAGAGGGCATGCCAAAGGGAATGCGGGGCTGCCCCAACATTGCTCCCACGACAACAGTGGCCTCGGAGCCTGGCATGGGGCTGGCAGGCTCACCTTCAGGCTCCGTCTCAGATTACCCTTCCCATCAGGGTTAGGGTTAGGGTTAGGGTTAGGGTTAGGGTTAGGGTTAGGGTTAGGGTTAGGGTTAGGGTTAGGAGAGAGAGGAAGCGTGGAGGCCCAGGTGGAGTGGGTCTGCAGAGGGCATGCCAAAGGGAATGCGGGGCTGCCCCAACATTGCTCCCACGACAACAGTGGCCTCGGAGCCTGGCATGGGGCTGGCAGGCTCACCTTCAGGCTCCGTCTCAGATTACCCTTCCCATCAGGGTTAGGGTTAGGGTTAGGGTTAGGAGAGAGAGGAAGCGTGGAGGCCCAGGTGGAGTGGGGCTGCAGAGGGCATGCCAAAGGGAATGCGGGGCTGCCCCAACATTGCTCCCACGACAACAGTGGCCTCGGAGCCTGGCATGGGGCTGGCAGGCTCACCTTCAGGCTCCGTCTCAGATTACCCTTCCCATCAGGGTTAGGGTTAGGGTTAGGGTTAGGGTTAGGGTTAGGAGAGAGAGGAAGCGTGGAGGCCCAGGTGGAGTGGGTCTGCAGAGCGCATGCCAAAGGGAATGCGGGGCTGCCCCAACATTGCTCCCACGACAACAGTGGCCTCGGAGCCTGGCATGGGGCTGGTGGGCTCACCTTCAGGCTCCGTCTCAGTTTACCCTTCCCATCAGGGTTAGGGTTAGGGTTAGGGTTAGGAGAGAGAGGAAGCGTGGAGGCCCAGGTGGAGTGGGGCTGCAGAGCGCATGCCAAAGGGAATGCGGGGCTGCCCCAACATTGCTCCCACGACAACAGTGGCCTCGGAGCCTGGCATGGGGCTGGCAGGCTCACCTTCAGGCTCCGTCTCAGATTACCCTTCCCATCAGGGTTAGGGTTAGGGTTAGGGTTAGGGTTAGGGGTAGGAGAGAGAGGAAGCGTGGAGGCCCAGGTGGAGTGGGTCTGCAGAGGGCATGCCAAAGGGAATGCGGGGCTGCCCCAACATTGCTCCCACGACAACAGTGGCCTCGGAGCCTGGCATGGGGCTGGCAGGCTCACCTTCAGGCTCCGTCTCAGATTACCCTTCCCATCAGGGTTAGGGTTAGGGTTAGGGTTAGGAGAGAGAGGAAGGGTGGAGGCCCAGGTGGAGTGGGGCTGCAGAGGGCATGCCAAAGGGAATGCGGGGCTGCCCCAACATTGCTCCCACGACAACAGTGGCCTCGGAGCCTGGCATGGGGCTGGCAGGCTCACCTTCAGGCTCCGTCTCAGATTACCCTTCCCATCAGGGTTAGGGTTAGGGTTAGGGTTAGGGTTAGGGTTAGGGTTAGGGTTAGGAGAGAGAGGAAGCGTGGAGGCCCAGGTGGAGTGGGTCTGCAGAGGGCATGCCAAAGGGAATGCGGGGCTGCCCCAACATTGCTCCCACGACAACAGTGGCCTCGGAGCCTGGCATGGGGCTGGTGGGCTCACCTTCAGGCTCCGTCTCAGTTTACCCTTCCCATCAGGGTTAGGGTTAGGGTTAGGGTTAGGAGAGAGAGGAAGCGTGGAGGCCCAGGTGGAGTGGGGCTGCAGAGCGCATGCCAAAGGGAATGCGGGGCTGCCCCAACATTGCTCCCACGACAACAGTGGCCTCGGAGCCTGGCATGGGGCTGGCAGGCTCACCTTCAGGCTCCGTCTCAGATTACCCTTCCCATCAGGGTTAGGGTTAGGGTTAGGGTTAGGGTTAGGGTTAGGAGAGAGAGGAAGCGTGGAGGCCCAGGTGGAGTGGGTCTGCAGAGGGCATGCCAAAGGGAATGCGGGGCTGCCCCAACATTGCTCCCACGACAACAGTGGCCTCGGAGCCTGGCATGGGGCTGGCAGGCTCACCTTCAGGCTCCGTCTCAGATTACCCTTCCCATCAGGGTTAGGGTTAGGGTTAGGGTTAGGGTTAGGGTTAGGGTTAGGAGAGAGAGGAAGCGTGGAGGCCCAGGTGGAGTGGGGCTGCAGAGCGCATGCCAAAGGGAATGCGGGGCTGCCCCAACATTGCTCCCAGGACAACAGTGGCCTCGGAGCCTGGCATGGGGCTGGCAGGCTCACCTTCAGGCTCCGTCTCAGATTACCCTTCCCATCAGGGTTAGGGTTAGGGTTAGGGTTAGGAGAGAGAGGAAGCGTGGAGGCCCAGGTGGAGTGGGGCTGCAGAGGGCATGCCAAAGGGAATGCGGGGCTGCCCCAACATTGCTCCCACGACAACAGTGGCCTCGGAGCCTGGCATGGGGCTGGCAGGCTCACCTTCAGGCTCCGTCTCAGATTACCCTTCCCATCAGGGTTAGGGTTAGGGTTAGGGTTAGGGTTAGGGTTAGGAGAGAGAGGAAGCGTGGAGGCCCAGGTGGAGTGGGTCTGCAGAGGGCATGCCAAAGGGAATGCGGGGCTGCCCCAACATTGCTCCCACGACAACAGTGGCCTCGGAGCCTGGCATGGGGCTGGTGGGCTCACCTTCAGGCTCCGTCTCAGATTACCCTTCCCATCAGGGTTAGGGTTAGGGTTAGGGTTAGGGTTAGGGTTAGGGTTAGGAGAGAGAGGAAGCGTGGAGGCCCAGGTGGAGTGGGTCTGCAGAGGGCATGCCAAAGGGAATGCGGGGCTGCCCCAACATTGCTCCCACGACAACAGTGGCCTCGGAGCCTGGCATGGGGCTGGCAGGCTCACCTTCAGGCTCCGTCTCAGATTACCCTTCCCATCAGGGTTAGGGTTAGGGTTAGGGTTAGGGTTAGGGTTAGGGTTAGGGTTAGGGTTAGGGTTAGGAGAGAGAGGAAGCGTGGAGGCCCAGGTGGAGTGGGTCTGCAGAGGGCATGCCAAAGGGAATGCGGGGCTGCCCCAACATTGCTCCCACGACAACAGTGGCCTCGGAGCCTGGCATGGGGCTGGCAGGCTCACCTTCAGGCTCCGTCTCAGATTACCCTTCCCATCAGGGTTAGGGTTAGGGTTAGGGTTAGGAGAGAGAGGAAGCGTGGAGGCCCAGGTGGAGTGGGGCTGCAGAGGGCATGCCAAAGGGAATGCGGGGCTGCCCCAACATTGCTCCCACGACAACAGTGGCCTCGGAGCCTGGCATGGGGCTGGCAGGCTCACCTTCAGGCTCCGTCTCAGATTACCCTTCCCATCAGGGTTAGGGTTAGGGTTAGGGTTAGGGTTAGGGTTAGGAGAGAGAGGAAGCGTGGAGGCCCAGGTGGAGTGGGGCTGCAGAGCGCATGCCAAAGGGAATGCGGGGCTGCCCCAACATTGCTCCCACGACAACAGTGGCCTCGGAGCCTGGCATGGGGCTGGTGGGCTCACCTTCAGGCTCCGTCTCAGATTACCCTTCCCATCAGGGTTAGGGTTAGGGTTAGGGTTAGGAGAGAGAGGAAGCGTGGAGGCCCAGGTGGAGTGGGGCTGCAGAGCGCATGCCAAAGGGAATGCGGGGCTGCCCCAACATTGCTCCCACGACAACAGTGGCCTCGGAGCCTGGCATGGGGCTGGCAGGCTCACCTTCAGGCTCCGTCTCAGATTACCCTTCCCATCAGGGTTAGGGTTAGGGTTAGGGTTAGGGTTAGGGTTAGGAGAGAGAGGAAGCGTGGAGGCCCAGGTGGAGTGGGGCTGCAGAGGGCATGCCAAAGGGAATGCGGGGCTGCCCCAACATTGCTCCCACGACAACAGTGGCCTCGGAGCCTGGCATGGGGCTGGTGGGCTCACCTTCAGGCTCCGTCTCAGATTACCCTTCCCATCAGGGTTAGGGTTAGGGTTAGGGTTAGGGTTAGGGTTAGGAGAGAGAGGAAGCGTGGAGGCCCAGGTGGAGTGGGGCTGCAGAGCGCATGCCAAAGGGAATGCGGGGCTGCCCCAACATTGCTCCCACGACAACAGTGGCCTCGGAGCCTGGCATGGGGCTGGCAGGCTCACCTTCAGGCTCCGTCTCAGATTACCCTTCCCATCAGGGTTAGGGTTAGGGTTAGGGTTAGGAGAGAGAGGAAGCGTGGAGGCCCAGGTGGAGTGGGGCTGCAGAGGGCATGCCAAAGGGAATGCGGGGCTGCCCCAACATTGCTCCCACGACAACAGTGGCCTCGGAGCCTGGCATGGGGCTGGCGGGCTCACCTTCAGGCTCCGTCTCAGATTACACTTCCCATCAGGGTTAGGTTTAGGGTTAGGGTTAGGGTTAGGGTTAGGGTTAGGGTTAGGGTTAGGGTTAGGGTTAGGGTTAGGAGAGAGAGGAAGCGTGGAGGCCCAGGTGGAGTGGGTCTGCAGAGGGCATGCCAAAGGGAATGCGGGGCTGCCCCAACATTGCTCCCACGACAACAGTGGCCTCGGAGCCTGGCATGGGGCTGGCAGGCTCACCTTCAGGCTCCATCTCAGATTACCCTTCCCATCAGGGTAAGGGTTAGGGTTAGGGTTAGGGTTAGGGTTAGGGTTCGGGTTAGGGTTAGGGTTAGGAGAGAGAGGAAGCGTGGAGGCCCAGGTGGAGTGGGTCTGCAGAGGGCATGCCAAAGGGAATGCGGGGCTGCCCCAACATTGCTCCCACGACAACAGTGGCCTCGGAGCCTGGCATGGGGCTGGCAGGCTCACCTTCAGGCTCCATCTCAGATTACCCTTCCCATCAGGGTTAGGGTTAGGGTTAGGGTTAGGGTTAGGGTTAGGGTTAGGAGAGAGAGGAAGCGTGGAGGCCCAGGTGGAGTGGGGCTGCAGAGCGCATGCCAAAGGGAATGCGGGGCTGCCCCAACATTGCTCCCACGACAACAGTGGCCTCGGAGCCTGGCATGGGGCTGGTGGGCTCACCTTCAGGCTCCGTCTCAGATTACCCTTCCCATCAGGGTTAGGGTTAGGGTTAGGGTTAGGGTTAGGGTTAGGGTTAGGGTTAGGAGAGAGAGGAAGCGTGGAGGCCCAGGTGGAGTGGGGCTGCAGAGGGCATGCCAAAGGGAATGCGGGGCTGCCCCAACATTGCTCCCACGACAACAGTGGCCTCGGAGCCTGGCATGGGGCTGGCGGGCTCACCTTCAGGCTCCGTCTCAGATTACCCTTCCCATCAGGGTTAGGGTTAGGGTTAGGGTTAGGGTTAGGGTTAGGGTTAGGGTTAGGGTTAGGGTTAGGAGAGAGAGGAAGCGTGGAGGCCCAGGTGGAGTGGGTCTGCAGAGGGCATGCCAAAGGGAATGCGGGGCTGCCCCAACATTGCTCCCACGACAACAGTGGCCTCGGAGCCTGGCATGGGGCTGGTGGGCTCACCTTCAGGCTCCGTCTCAGTTTACCCTTCCCATCAGGGTTAGGGTTAGGGTTAGGGTTAGGAGAGAGAGGAAGCGTGGAGGCCCAGGTGGAGTGGGGCTGCAGAGCGCATGCCAAAGGGAATGCGGGGCTGCCCCAACATTGCTCCCACGACAACAGTGGCCTCGGAGCCTGGCATGGGGCTGGCAGGCTCACCTTCAGGCTCCGTCTCAGATTACCCTTCCCATCAGGGTTAGGGTTAGGGTTAGGGTTAGGGTTAGGGTTAGGAGAGAGAGGAAGCGTGGAGGCCCAGGTGGAGTGGGGCTGCAGAGGGCATGCCAAAGGGAATGCGGGGCTGCCCCAACATTGCTCCCACGACAACAGTGGCCTCGGAGCCTGGCATGGGGCTGGTGGGCTCACCTTCAGGCTCCGTCTCAGATTACCCTTCCCATCAGGGTTAGGGTTAGGGTTAGGGTTAGGGTTAGGGTTAGGGTTAGGAGAGAGAGGAAGCGTGGAGGCCCAGGTGGAGTGGGGCTGCAGAGCGCATGCCAAAGGGAATGCGGGGCTGCCCCAACATTGCTCCCACGACAACAGTGGCTTCGGAGCCTGGCATGGGGCTGGCAGGCTCACCTTCAGGCTCCGTCTCAGATTACCCTTCCCATCAGGGTTAGGGTTAGGGTTAGGGTTAGGAGAGAGAGGAAGCGTGGAGGCCCAGGTGGAGTGGGGCTGCAGAGGGCATGCCAAAGGGAATGCGGGGCTGCCCCAACATTGCTCCCTCGACAACAGTGGCGTCGGAGCCTGGCATGGGGCTGGCGGGCTCACCTTCAGGCTCCGTCTCAGATTACCCTTCCCATCAGGGTTAGGGTTAGGGTTAGGGTTAGGGTTAGGAGAGAGAGGAAGCGTGGAGGCCCAGGTGGAGTGGGTCTGCAGAGGGCATGCCAAAGGGAATGCGGGGCTGCCCCAACATTGCTCCCACGACAACAGTGGCCTCGGAGCCTGGCATGGGGCTGGCAGGCTCACCTTCAGGCTCCGTCTCAGATTACCCTTCCCATCAGGGTTAGGGTTAGGGTTAGGGTTAGGGTTAGGGTTAGGAGAGAGAGGAAGCGTGGAGGCCCAGGTGGAGTGGGGCTGCAGAGGGCATGCCAAAGGGAATGCGGGGCTGCCCCAACATTGCTCCCACGACAACAGTGGCCTCGGAGCCTGGCATGGGGCTGGTGGGCTCACCTTCAGGCTCCGTCTCAGATTACCCTTCCCATCAGGGTTAGGGTTAGGGTTAGGGTTAGGGTTAGGGTTAGGGTTAGGAGAGAGAGGAAGCGTGGAGGCCCAGGTGGAGTGGGGCTGCAGAGGGCATGCCAAAGGGAATGCGGGGCTGCCCCAACATTGCTCCCACGACAACAGTGGCCTCGGAGCCTGGCATGGGGCTGGCAGGCTCACCTTCAGGCTCCGTCTCAGATTACCCTTCCCATCAGGGTTAGGGTTAGGGTTAGGGTTAGGAGAGAGAGGAAGCGTGGAGGCCCAGGTGGAGTGGGGCTGCAGAGGGCATGCCAAAGGGAATGCGGGGCTGCCCCAACATTGCTCCCACGACAACAGTGGCCTCGGAGCCTGGCATGGGGCTGGCGGGCTCACCTTCAGGCTCCGTCTCAGATTACCCTTCCCATCAGGGTTAGGGTTAGGGTTAGGGTTAGGGTTAGGGTTAGGGTTAGGGTTAGGAGAGAGAGGAAGCGTGGAGGCCCAGGTGGAGTGGGGCTGCAGAGCGCATGCCAAAGGGAATGCGGGGCTGCCCCAACATTGCTCCCACGACAACAGTGGCCTCGGAGCCTGGCATGGGGCTGGCGGGCTCACCTTCAGGCTCCGTCTCAGATTACACTTCCCATCAGGGTTAGGGTTAGGGTTAGGGTTAGGGTTAGGGTTAGGGTTAGGGTTAGGGTTAGGGTTAGGAGAGAGAGGAAGCGTGGAGGCCCAGGTGGAGTGGGTCTGCAGAGGGCATGCCAAAGGGAATGCGGGGCTGCCCCAACATTGCTCCCACGACAACAGTGGCCTCGGAGCCTGGCATGGGGCTGGTGGGCTCACCTTCAGGCTCCGTCTCAGTTTACCCTTCCCATCAGGGTTAGGGTTAGGGTTAGGGTTAGGAGAGAGAGGAAGCGTGGAGGCCCAGGTGGAGTGGGGCTGCAGAGGGCATGCCAAAGGGAATGCGGGGCTGCCCCAACATTGCTCCCACGACAACAGTGGCCTCGGAGCCTGGCATGGGGCTGGCAGGCTCACCTTCAGGCTCCGTCTCAGATTACCCTTCCCATCAGGGTTAGGGTTAGGGTTAGGGTTAGGGTTCGGGTTAGGGTTAGGAGAGAGAGGAAGCGTGGAGGCCCAGGTGGAGTGGGGCTGCAGAGGGCATGCCAAAGGGAATGCGGGGCTGCCCCAACATTGCTCCCACGACAACAGTGGCCTCGGAGCCTGGCATGGGGCTGGTGGGCTCACCTTCAGGCTCCGTCTCAGATTACCCTTCCCATCAGGGTTAGGGTTAGGGTTAGGGTTAGGGTTAGGGTTAGGGTTAGGAGAGAGAGGAAGCGTGGAGGCCCAGGTGGAGTGGGGCTGCAGAGCGCATGCCAAAGGGAATGCGGGGCTGCCCCAACATTGCTCCCACGACAACAGTGGCTTCGGAGCCTGGCATGGGGCTGGCAGGCTCACCTTCAGGCTCCGTCTCAGATTACCCTTCCCATCAGGGTTAGGGTTAGGGTTAGGGTTAGGAGAGAGAGGAAGCGTGGAGGCCCAGGTGGAGTGGGGCTGCAGAGGGCATGCCAAAGGGAATGCGGGGCTGCCCCAACATTGCTCCCTCGACAACAGTGGCGTCGGAGCCTGGCATGGGGCTGGCGGGCTCACCTTCAGGCTCCGTCTCAGATTACCCTTCCCATCAGGGTTAGGGTTAGGGTTAGGGTTAGGGTTAGGAGAGAGAGGAAGCGTGGAGGCCCAGGTGGAGTGGGTCTGCAGAGGGCATGCCAAAGGGAATGCGGGGCTGCCCCAACATTGCTCCCACGACAACAGTGGCCTCGGAGCCTGGCATGGGGCTGGCAGGCTCACCTTCAGGCTCCGTCTCAGATTACCCTTCCCATCAGGGTTAGGGTTAGGGTTAGGGTTAGGGTTAGGGTTAGGAGAGAGAGGAAGCGTGGAGGCCCAGGTGGAGTGGGGCTGCAGAGGGCATGCCAAAGTGAATGCGGGGCTGCCCCAACATTGCTCCCACGACAACAGTGGCCTCGGAGCCTGGCATGGGGCTGGTGGGCTCACCTTCAGGCTCCGTCTCAGATTACCCTTCCCATCAGGGTTAGGGTTAGGGTTAGGGTTAGGGTTAGGGTTAGGGTTAGGGTTAGGAGAGAGAGGAAGCGTGGAGGCCCAGGTGGAGTGGGGCTGCAGAGGGCATGCCAAAGGGAATGCGGGGCTGCCCCAACATTGCTCCCACGACAACAGTGGCCTCGGAGCCTGGCATGGGGCTGGCAGGCTCACCTTCAGGCTCCGTCTCAGATTACCCTTCCCATCAGGGTTAGGGTTAGGGTTAGGGTTAGGAGAGAGAGGAAGCGTGGAGGCCCAGGTGGAGTGGGGCTGCAGAGGGCATGCCAAAGGGAATGCGGGGCTGCCCCAACATTGCTCCCACGACAACAGTGGCCTCGGAGCCTGGCATGGGGCTGGCAGGCTCACCTTCAGGCTCCGTCTCAGATTACCCTTCCCATCAGGGTTAGGGTTAGGGTTAGGGTTAGGGTTAGGGTTAGGGTTAGGGTTAGGAGAGAGAGGAAGCGTGGAGGCCCAGGTGGAGTGGGGCTGCAGAGCGCATGCCAAAGGGAATGCGGGGCTGCCCCAACATTGCTCCCACGACAACAGTGGCCTCGGAGCCTGGCATGGGGCTGGCGGGCTCACCTTCAGGCTCCGTCTCAGATTACACTTCCCATCAGGGTTAGGGTTAGGGTTAGGGTTAGGGTTAGGGTTAGGGTTAGGGTTAGGGTTAGGGTTAGGAGAGAGAGGAAGCGTGGAGGCCCAGGTGGAGTGGGTCTGCAGAGGGCATGCCAAAGGGAATGCGGGGCTGCCCCAACATTGCTCCCACGACAACAGTGGCCTCGGAGCCTGGCATGGGGCTGGTGGGCTCACCTTCAGGCTCCGTCTCAGTTTACCCTTCCCATCAGGGTTAGGGTTAGGGTTAGGGTTAGGAGAGAGAGGAAGCGTGGAGGCCCAGGTGGAGTGGGGCTGCAGAGCGCATGCCAAAGGGAATGCGGGGCTGCCCCAACATTGCTCCCACGACAACAGTGGCCTCGGAGCCTGGCATGGGGCTGGCAGGCTCACCTTCAGGCTCCGTCTCAGATTACCCTTCCCATCAGGGTTAGGGTTAGGGTTAGGGTTAGGGTTAGGGTTAGGAGAGAGAGGAAGCGTGGAGGCCCAGGTGGAGTGGGGCTGCAGAGGGCATGCCAAAGGGAATGCGGGGCTGCCCCAACATTGCTCCCACGACAACAGTGGCCTCGGAGCCTGGCATGGGGCTGGTGGGCTCACCTTCAGGCTCCGTCTCAGATTACCCTTCCCATCAGGGTTAGGGTTAGGGTTAGGGTTAGGGTTAGGGTTAGGGTTAGGAGAGAGAGGAAGCGTGGAGGCCCAGGTGGAGTGGGGCTGCAGAGCGCATGCCAAAGGGAATGCGGGGCTGCCCCAACATTGCTCCCACGACAACAGTGGCTTCGGAGCCTGGCATGGGGCTGGCAGGCTCACCTTCAGGCTCCGTCTCAGATTACCCTTCCCA
>NC_090943.1:140076763-140079263 GCF_040807025.1 Struthio camelus | reverse complement strand
GAGAGAGAGGAAGCGTGGAGGCCCAGGTGGAGTGGGGCTGCAGAGGGCATGCCAAAGGGAATGCGGGGCTGCCCCAACATTGCTCCCACGACAACAGTGGCCTCGGAGCCTGGCATGGGGCTGGCAGGCTCACCTTCAGGCTCCGTCTCAGATTACCCTTCCCATCAGGGTTAGGGTTAGGGTTAGGGTTAGGGTTAGGGTTAGGAGAGAGAGGAAGCGTGGAGGCCCAGGTGGAGTGGGGCTGCAGAGGGCATGCCAAAGGGAATGCGGGGCTGCCCCAACATTGCTCCCACGACAACAGTGGCCTCGGAGCCTGGCATGGGGCTGGTGGGCTCACCTTCAGGCTCCGTCTCAGATTACCCTTCCCATCAGGGTTAGGGTTAGGGTTAGGGTTAGGGTTAGGAGAGAGAGGAAGGGTGGAGGCCCAGGTGGAGTGGGTCTGCAGAGGGCATGCCAAAGGGAATGCGGGGCTGCCCCAACATTGCTCCCACGACAACAGTGGCCTCGGAGCCTGGCATGGGGCTGGTGGGCTCACCTTCAGGCTCCATCTCAGATTACCCTTCCCATCAGGGTTAGGGTTAGGGTTAGGGTTAGGGTTAGGAGAGAGAGGAAGCGTGGAGGTCCAGGTGGAGTGGGGCTGCAGAGGGCATGCCAAAGGGAATGCGGGGCTGCCCCAACATTGCTCCCACGACAACAGTGGCCTCGGAGCCTGGCATGGGGCTGGCAGGCTCACCTTCAGGCTCCGTCTCAGATTACCCTTCCCATCAGGGTTAGGGTTAGGGTTAGGGTTAGGAGAGAGAGGAAGCGTGGAGGCCCAGGTGGAGTGGGGCTGCAGAGGGCATGCCAAAGGGAATGCGGGGCTGCCCCAACATTGCTCCCACGACAACAGTGGCCTCGGAGCCTGGCATGGGGCTGGTGGGCTCACCTTCAGGCTCCGTCTCACATTACCCTTCCCATCAGGGTTAGGGTTAGGGTTAGGGTTAGGGTTAGGGTTTGGGTTAGGGTTAGGGTTAGGAGAGAGAGGAAGCGTGGAGGCCCAGGTGGAGTGGGTCTGCAGAGGGCATGCCAAAGGGAATGCGGGGCTGCCCCAACATTGCTCCCACGACAACAGTGGCCTCGGAGCCTGGCATGGGGCTGGCAGGCTCACCTTCAGGCTCCGTCTCAGATTACCCTTCCCATCAGGGTTAGGGTTAGGGTTAGGGTTAGGGTTAGGAGAGAGAGGAAGCGTGGAGGCCCAGGTGGAGTGGGTCTGCAGAGCGCATGCCAAAGGGAATGCGGGGCTGCCCCAACATTGCTCCCACGACAACAGTGGCCTCGGAGCCTGGCATGGGGCTGGCAGGCTCACCTTCAGGCTCCGTCTCAGATTACCCTTCCCATCAGGGTTAGGGTTAGGGTTAGGGTTAGGGTTAGGGTTAGGGTTAGGGTTAGGGTTAGGGTTAGGGTTAGGAGAGAGAGGAAGCGTGGAGGCCCAGGTGGAGTGGGGCTGCAGAGGGCATGCCAAAGGGAATGCAGGGCTGCCCCAACATTGCTCCCACGACAACAGTGGCCTCGGAGCCTGGCATGGGGCTGGCAGGCTCACCTTCAGGCTCCGTCTCAGATTACCCTTCCCATCAGGGTTAGGGTTAGGGTTAGGGTTAGGGTTAGGAGAGAGAGGAAGCGTGGAGGCCCAGGTGGAGTGGGGCTGCAGAGGGCATGCCAAAGGGAATGCGGGGTTGCCCCAACATTGCTCCCACGACAACAGTGGCCTCGGAGCCTGGCATGGGGCTGGCGGGCTCACCTTCAGGCTCCGTCTCAGATTACCCTTCCCATCAGGGTTAGGGTTAGGGTTAGGGTTAGGGTTAGGAGAGAGAGGAAGCGTGGAGGCCCAGGTGGAGTGGGGCTGCAGAGCGCATGCCAAAGGGAATGCGGGGCTGCCCCAACATTGCTCCCACGACAACAGTGGCCTCGGAGCCTGGCATGGGGCTGGCAGGCTCACCTTCAGGCTCCGTCTCAGATTACCCTTCCCATCAGGGTTAGGGTTAGGGTTAGGGTTAGGGTTAGGGTTAGGGTTAGGGTTAGTGTTAGGGTTAGGAGAGAGAGGAAGCGTGGAGGCCCAGGTGGAGTGGGGCTGCAGAGGGCATGCCAAAGGGAATGCGGGGCTGCCCCAACATTGCTCCCTCGACAACAGTGGCCTCGGAGCCTGGCATGGGGCTGGCAGGCTCACCTTCAGGCTCCGTCTCAGATTACCCTTCCCATCAGGGTTAGGGTTAGGGTTAGGGTTAGGGTTAGGGTTAGGGTTAGGAGAGGGACGAAGCGTGGAGGCCCAGGTGGAGTGGGGCTGCAGAGGGCATGCCAAAGGGAATGCGGGGCTGCCCCAACATTGCTCCCACGACAACAGTGGCCTCGGAGCCTGGCATGGGGCTGGCAGGCTCACCTTCAGGCTCCGTCTCAGATTACCCTTCCCATCAGGGTTAGGGTTAGGGTTAGGGTTAGGGTTAGGGTTAGGGTTAGGGTTAGGGTT